>NW_024070188.1:74729511-74916003 GCF_014754425.2 Oryx dammah | reverse complement strand
AAAAGGTAATAACTTACATGTATATCTGTTTTAAACACTCATAAATCCCTTTTGCATATGATCTAATCTGATCCCCACGTACTCTTGAGAGAGAAACTAAGCTTCAAAGAAATCAGCTTTTTTTTTTGTCGTCTAAGCAGTTCCGCTTTATTGTTGTAAGCTCTTGGTTTATAAAGGCAAGCAGGGAGGGGTTTGCGAGGGACTTTCCATAGTTGTACCAATCACATTAAAGGTCAAATCGTCATGTGCCATCGTTATAACAGGAGTCTATGGTGATCACGTGCTGTCTACGTGCACAGAAATCAAGAGAGCCAATCAAAAGTTTTGACAGACAACTTAGGCCGCGCCCTCATCTCTTCCGCCAGGCGCCATCTTAGCTCTAAACCGCAAAGCTAGCCCTTCTTTTTTAAGGTTTCCCATTTAGGGCCCCACATCTCCCCCTTTTTTATTTTATTTAAGCCCTCGGGACATTTGTATTGATGTTCTGTAGAGCAAGGCGTAAAGCTGTAGGCGGCCAACCTCCAGCCTCACCAGCCCCTCTTGCAGCTGTGCCTGTCTTAGGTTGCCCTCCTCTGAGGGTCTTACCCGTCATTGGCTATCCAGCCACCTCTTGGGGGCTAGGCGGAATCTCTCTAGATGATGGGCATCTAGAACTCTTATTTACATGTCTTGGTTAATCTCTTAAAGGTCTGAACAGATTTTTGGAAATCTTTTTGACCACTGACATGTTTAGGCATGAAGAATGGAAAATGAAAAGGTAATAACTTACATGTATATCTGTTTTAAACACTCATAAATCTCTTTTGCATATGATCTAATCTGATCCCCACATACTCTTGAGAGAGAAGCTAAGCTTCAAAGAAATCAGCTTTCTTTAAAAAAAAAAACTTTTAATTTTATATTGGAATGTAGCTGATTAACAATGCTGTGATAGTATCAGGTGGACAGCAAAAGGACTAAGCCGCACATATCCATGTATCAAGTTTATGGGGTTAGTAGTCAGCTGGTCAGAACTCAAATCTCCTTGCTACCACTGTGCTTTGAGTCTTTCCACTTTGAATAAACAAGTTTTGATGAATCATAGTCCTTCATTGATTCAACTCAGTCAATCATGAAAGAAATTTCAATGAAGACCATTTTTATCTTTGAAAATGACAGAAAGATACATTTGAAAACAAGAAAGCAAAATTCCAATTTGACATGAGAAAAGCCAAGTAAAGGGTTTTCCCTCCTAGGCTAAAAGTGAACTTTGGAATATCTAAATATTAAACATTTAATATTTAAAGCATTTGCTTTTAAAAAAATTGGCCCTAAGATGTTCAGATCAGATTATTCATGATTATTATTATGCATCACATTTTAAACATTTCTATTTTCCTGTTTCTCACTCACGACACATGTTTACCATTGGTAACATTTTCTATGAAACTCCAAATACAAGGAAATTTCTTAATCTTGGTGTCCTAGTTCAAGGATTTGCACACTATGGCCTATAAACTATTTTGGGCTGAGAGCTCAGAATGGTTACTACATTTATGAGAGTTTTAATAAGAACAAAAATATGTGACAGAGAATGTGGCTTACAAAGCTTACATTTAGAGAAAAAGTTTGCTGAGCCTTGGTCTATATTGATATTTTTATATTGTTGACCCAAAACAAATACTGCCAGGTATTTCTCCAGCAAAAGTGGGTTTGTGCAGCTTCAGCAAGAGAACTGCAATTCAGGATTTGTAGCCATGGTAAGCCACGGGCAAGTCACCGAAGGTAAGGGAAGGAGAAAACTTTTATAGAGGGGACAGGAAGTTGAGAGGGCTGGAGTAAACAAAGACCCATGGCTCTTCATTGCATGAGTCCTTACTAGGAAAGGAAAGGAATATTTCTTCTTCCTACTGGGCTCTGCTACTGTCACAGAATGTGAGAGTGCTCCCTTCTGGTCTCCTGACTATTTAATCAAGGTCTCCATAAATAAAATAAATTATTGGGCCATATATCCATATCTGGGCTTCCCTGATGGCTCAGATGGTAAAGTATCTGCCTGCAATGCCAGAGACCTAGGTTTGATTCCTGGGTCAGGAAGATCCCCTGGAGAAGGGAATGGCAACCTACTCCAGTATTCTTGCCTGGAAAATCCCATCGGCTATAGTCCATGGGGTTGCAAAGAGTAGAACACGACTGAGCAACTACCCATCCTCATATTTATATCTATCTATTCCCTCCCTCATCCCACAGAGGGTTCTAAGGAAGCAGAGGAACTCCCAAAGGTTCTGTAAGTCTTTTGCTAAACAAACTTACTCAGCTGTACAGTCATAGTACCCATGCTTTAAAAGTTGATAGAGAGAACGCAGAATTGAAGAGTCAGCTGCATTCAGTGAAAGATAATGAGAAATGATGAAAGACATGGAGGATAAAAGCTGAAATGGAAGAGCAACCTCAGCTAAGAAGGATGATTGTAATTTATATAGAACTTTGTATTTTCCAAGTGCATTTTAATCCCCTTTATCAATTTTCCAATAACTCCTTGAGGTCTGTTATGTTAACTACAGAAAAATCAATGAAAAAATCATGGTCTAAGATGCTAAGCAGTGATCTGTTCATCTAAAATCTGTTTTCTGGTGCCACATTGATGCAGATTTTAAATCTTCCAGTTTTCTCTGAGAGGTGATTGAATTGAGTTATAATATCCTTTGCTGTTATGATGTCCTCCTCTGGGATCTGAAAGTGGTCTCTAAGCTCTCAGGAGCCCTCCCTTAAACTGGAGATGCAAAAGGCTGGAAGAGAGAAGTGCAGGGCTGGGAGGGAGGGAGGAAAAGGAGTTTTGCCCCAGATCTGGGCCTTCTTCACTTGCTTTGCCCACGATCCAGACAAAGCATGGCTGACTTGGGGTAGGCTACGGTGGTGGGAGAAAGTGGAGGGAGCGAAGAGTGGGAGGAAAGCCACCTGCTTGAAACCTGGTGAAGCAGTTCAGGTTACAGGAATTAAAAACTCCAGAGGCATCTGCCTAGACACTGGTATTCAGGGTGCTCCTCGACCAAATGGATAAACCCTCCCCAATTTATGTACTCAACCCTCTCTAAAGACGACTGGGGGCCATTTATTTCTCTGGCCCTCGGGAGGGTAGGATTGATGTACACAGCTTGTCGCTCAAATAAGACAGCGTGTGGTTTGCCACTTTGATGTCTCCTCTCCCCACTCCCTTCATTGCTGAAAGGCTGGCTGGTTGCAAACAAGCCTTTATGTCCCAGGGGGAGTAAAAGAGGAAAAGATCTCAGTGTGAGAACCAGATCAATTTCTCCCCTCAAACGAATTCTCTCTTTTTAAAAATTTGTGTAGTGGATTTACAATTTTGTGTTAGTTTCAGGTGTACAGCAAAATGAATCAGGTATATATATACATATATTCACTCTTTTAAAGATTCTTTTCCCATATAAGTCACTACAGAATATTGAGTGGAGTTCTCTGTGCTCAGCAGTAGGTTCTTATTAGTTTTGTATTTTATATAGAGTAGTGTGTATATGTCAATCCCAATCTCCAATTGGGAGATCAAGCTAATTCTTTCAACCCTGGTAGGAGCCCCAAGCTTCTGGGAGCATCCCAGGTAGACAGAAGAGTGTTCTGTGGCTCTCTGTATTAGTTTGCTGGGGCTACCTTGGCAAATTGTCATAAACGGGTAACTTTAGCAGCAGAAATGTATCGTCTCACAGTTCTGGAGGCTGGAAGCCTGAGATGAAGCTGTTGGCAGGTCTGGCCCCTTCTGAGGCTAGAAGGGAAGGGTCTGTTTCAGGCGCCTCTCCTGGGCTTGTGGATAGGTGTTTTCTTCCTGCATCTCTTCACGTTGGTTTTTGCATACATCTGTCTCCAAATAATCCCGTTTCATAGGGACACTAGTCTTATTGGATTAGAGTCCACCCTTAGGACCAGTTTTTAACTTGATTACCTCTCTGAAGGCTCGTCTTCAAATAGGGTCACATTCTGAAGTGTAGGGGAGCGGCTGTTAGTGCTTCAACATGTGAATGCTGGGGGACACGATTCTACCCAAAACATACCCTACATCCCACCATCCACTTGCTGAATTTTCTAATTCTGCTCATGTCCTCTTTGTCACCCTACCCCTGCCATCAGCTCTTCTCCTCTCGCTCTGTCTACAGGGATCACTGCCTCCTATACACTGGGCTTTGACAGTCCTCCTCAGATTTCCTCTCCATGTCCATTTGGATCATACTGGATGATTTCCATGGAGTGTGGACAGCTTATTCCACACCCAAACCCATCACATCTTTGACACCCGCTAAAGCCAAGATCGTCACCTCTGTGTCTCTTTAGCTCTGTGATCTGCCCCCTGGATGCAGTTTGGAGTTTGGCAACCACACGAAAGCTCGATGCCCCTCTGAAATCTCAAAAGCCGGTATCTCCCTCTCTGACACCACCCTCCAAGGTCCTTTCAGCTCCCTCACCCCACACGCCCGTCAAATCTGCTGACAACCCCTCTGGTCCCTCCCTCTACCCATCTGTCCAGCTCCCTACTAGCTGTTTCTTTTCCAGGACGCCACAGATCTATGCTATTCAATACAGTAGCCATGAGTCACATACGGTTATTCAAATTTCAATAAAGTTTAAAATTCAGTTTCTTAGTCATGCTAACCAGATCTCAAGTGCACAATAGCAGAGATGGCTAATGGCTACTGGATTAAACAGTGTGAATTCTAGAATATTTGCATCACAGCTGAAAGATGGATGGACAGCACCATTCTAGATCTCCTGAGATGTCCTGTGAATTGTTTTTTCAATTTCAATTTATTTGTTTACTTTTGGCTCTGGGCGTCTTCATCACTGCGCAGGCTTTTTCTAGCTGCGGTGATCAGGGGCTACTCTCTAGCTGTGGTGCTCGGGCTTTCCCTGCGGTGACATTTTCGTTGCAGAGCACAGGATTTACTGAGCGTGGGCTTCAGTAGCTGTGGCCCATGGGCTCAGTAGTTGAGCCCAGGGCTCAACTAAATTAAGTTCCCAGGCTCTAGGACACAAGCTCCACGATTGTGGTACACAGGCTTAGTTGTTCCCCAGCATATGGAAGCCTCCCCAAACCAGGGATCGCAGCCGCGTCTCCTGCATTGGCAGGCGGACTCTTTACCACTGAGCCACCAGGGAAGCCCTGAAGAGAGTGATTTTTAAAGCTATTTCTCTCCCCCACCCCAACCCCCACCGCGGGCAAAGAAGTTTTATTATATCTTCTTCTAGCTCAGTGGGAGAAACTTTTCTTTGTAGTAATTCTTCATAGAACAAGATCGAACTGCTATACACTGGTGATTTTTAGTCTCTAAAACTGGTGATAGCAACCCTCTTTTAAGACAAGAAAAAACAAGATAAAATTTTTAGAAACGCCTCTGGATAGGATGCTGTGTTAGTTTCCTGTGGCCGTTGTAACAAATCACTATACACTTGGTAGCTTAAGAAAACAGAAGTTTATTGTCTTATAGTTCTGGAGAGCAGAAGTTTGAACTCTAAGTGTTCCTTTCGAGGTATTCCCTTTAAAGTTTCTTCCTGTTTTTGGTGGATCCCAGAACGCTGGTTGTGGCAATGTAACCACAGTTTCTGCCTCCTTCTTCACATGTCCCTGTCCCCGAGTGTGTCTTATTCCCTTCTCTTATTCTTTTCTAGCATGCCACAGATATATGCTGTTCAACACAGTAGCCACGAGCCACGTATAGTTACTTAAATTTAAATGAAGTTTAAAATTCAGTTTCTTAGTTGTGCTAACCACATCTCAAGTGCACGATAGCAGAGGTGGCTAATGACTACTGGGCAGAACAGTGAGAATTCTAGAACATTTCTATTATAGCAGAGAGGACACTCATCTTTGGATTTAAGGACAACTCTCGTTTGTACTTGTAGTATTTTTATTTAGGAGACCGAGTGATGAGAGATTGGTCAGAAGCACTGATGAAAATTTTATTACTTACATTTTTGAGGAGAAGGGGTCATATGGAAAGAACCAGATTTGGTCAGGAGGTAGAAGGAGGGGAAGCCGGAGAGGAGATCCTAGGTCTCAGGTTTTTTTTTGCTGTTGTTTTAAAAAAGATTTTTATTGTATTTTTAATCAGAGGAGAAATGCTTTACAATATTGTGCCATACATCAACATGATCAGCCATAGGTATACATATGAACCTCCTTCCTCCCTCCCTCCCCATCCTACCGCTTTAGGTTGTCACAAAGCACTGGGTTGAGCTTTGGATTACACAGCAAACTCCCACTGGCTATCTATTTAACATGTGGTAATGAGCGTCAAGTGGACCTTAGAAAGCATCACTACGAACAAAGCTAGTGGGGGTGGCGGAAATTCAGTTGAGCTGTTTCAAATCCTGAAAGATGATGCTGTGACAGTGCTACACTTAATATGCCAACAAATTTGGAAAACTCAGCAGTGGCCACAGGACTGGAAAAGGTCAGTTTTCATTCCAATCCCAAAGAAAGGCAATGCCAAAGAATGCTCAAACTATAGCACAATTGCACTCATCTCACATGCTAGTAAAGTAATGCCCCAAATTCTCCAAGCCAGGCTTCAGCAATACGTGAACCGTGAACTTCCTGATGTTCAAGCTGGTTTTAGAAAAGGCAGAGGAACCAGAGATCAAATTGCCAACGTCTGCTGGATCATGGAAAAAGCAAGAGAGTTCCAGAAAAACATCTATTTCTGCTTTATTGATTATGCCAAAGCCTTTGATTGTGTGGATCACAATCAACTGTGGAAAATTGTGACAGAGATGGGAATACCAGGCCACCTGACCTGCCTCTTGAGAAATCTGTATGCAGGTCAGAAAGCAACAGTTAGAACTGGACATGGAACAATAGACTGGTTCCAAAGAGGAAAAGGAGTCCGTCAAGGCTGTATATTGTCACCCTGCTTATTTAACTTATATGCAGAGTACATCATGAGAAATGCTAGACGGGAAGAAGCACAAGCTGGAATCAAGATTGCCAGGAGAAATATCAATAACCACAGATATGCAGATGACACCACCCTTATGGCAGAAAGTGAAGAGGAACTAAAAAGCTTCCTGATGAAAGTGAAAGAGGAGAGTGAAAAAGTTGGCTTAAAGCTCAACATTCAGAAAACGAAGATCATGGCATCTGGTCCCATCACTTCAGGGGAAATAGATGGGGAAATAGTGGAAACAGTGTCAGACTTTTTATTTTTTTGGGCTCCAAAATCACTGCAGATGGTGACTGCAGCCATGAAATTAAAAGACACTTACTCCTTGGAAGAAAAGTTATGACCAACCTAGATAGCATATTCAAAAGCAGAGACATCACTTTGCCGACTAAGGTCCATCTAGTCAAGGCTAAGGTTTTCCCAGTAGTCATGTATGGATATGAGAGTTGGACTGTGAAGAAGGCTGAGCACCAAAGAATTGATGCTTTTGAACTGTGGTGTTGGAGAAGACTCTTGAGAGTTCCTTGGACTGCAAGGAGATCCACCCAGTCCATTCTGAAGGAGATCAACCCTGGTGTTTCTTTGGAAGGAATGATGCTGAAGCTGAAACTCCAGTACTTTGGCCACCTCATGGGAAGAGTTGACTCATTGGAAAAGACTCTGATGCTGGGAGGGATTGGGGGCAGGAGGAGAAGGGAACGACAGAGGATGAGATGGCTGGATGGCATCACGGACTCGATGGACGTGAGTCTGAGTGAACTCTGGGAGTTGGTGATGGACAGGGAGGCCTGGCGTGCTGGGACTCATGGGGTCGCAAAGAGTCAGACATGACTGAGCGACTGAACTGAACTGAACTGAACGAGCGCCGAAGAATTGATGCTTTTGAACTGTGGTGTTGGAGAAGACTCTTGAGAGTCCCTTGAACTGCAAGGAGATCCAACCAGTCCATTCTGAAGGAGATCAACCCTGGAATTTCTTTGGAAGGAATGATGCTAAAGCTGAAACTCCAGTACTTTGGCCACCTCATGGGAAGAGTTGACTCATCGGAAAAGACTCTGATGCTGGGAGGGATTGGGGGCAGAAGGAGAAGGGAACGACAGAGGATGAGATGGCTGGATGGCATCACTGACTCGATGGATGTGAGTCTGAGTGAACTCCGGGAGTTGGTGATGCACAGGGAGGCCGGGCGTGCTGTGACTCATGGGGTTGCAGAGTCGGACACGACTGAGTGACTGAATTGAACTGAATGAAAGTGAAAGAGGAGGGTGAAAAAGTTGGCTTAAAGCTCAACATTCAGAAAACTAGGATCATGGCATCTGGTCCCATCACTTCATGGCAAATAGATGGGGAAACAGTGGAAACAGTGGCTGACTTTATTTTTTCGGGCTCCCAAATCCCTGCAGATGGTGACTGCAGCCATGAAATTAAAACACTCTTACTCCTTGGAAGGAAAGTTATGACCAACATAGACAGCATATTAAAAAGCAGAGACATTACTTTGTCAACAAAGGTCTGTCTAGTCAAGGCTACATTTTTTCCAGTAGTCATGTATGGATGCTAGAGTTGGACTATAGAGAAAGCTGAGTACAGAAGAATTGATGCTTTTGAACTGTGGTGTTGGAGAAGACTCTTGAGAGTCCCTTGGACTGCAAGGAGATCCAACCAGTCCATCCTAAAGGAGATCAGTCCTGAATATTCATTGGAAGGACTGATGTTGAAGCTGAAACTCCAATACTTTGGCCATCTGATGCGAATAGCTGACTCATTTGAAAAGACCCTGATGCTGGGAAAGATTGAAGGCAGGAGGAGAAGGGGACGACAGAGAATGAGATGGTTGGATGGCATCACCAACTTAATGGACATGGGTTTGGGTAGACTCCGGCAGTTGGTGATGGACAGGGAGGCCTGTCGTGCTGCGGTTCATGGGGTCGCAAAGAGTCGGACGTGACTGAGCAACTGAACTGAACTGAATGTATATGTTTCAGTGCTACTCTCTCAAATTACCCCATCCTTCTCCTTCCCTAACTGTGTCCAAAAGTTTATCCTTTACGTCTGCATCTCCTTTGCTGCCCTGCAAATAAGATCATCAGTGAGGTCCCAGTTTCTGTGGCAAAGGCCAAGTAAGGCAGGGTGAATGTTATGACTGGCTAGTTTAGGGGCTTCCTTGGTGGTCCAGTGGCTAAACCCCATGCTCTCAACTCAGGGGCCTGGGTTAGATCCCTGGTCGGGAAACTAGATCCCTCATGCCACATCTAAGAGTTTGCATGCCGCGACTAAAGATTCCACATGCCACAGTGAAGATGGAAGGTCCCACATGCAGGTAAATAAATAAACAATAAAAAGATGGTCTAGTTTGAAGAATTCCTATAGGCTTTGGGCTATAGAGATGGTCTCCAGTTGCCTGGTACCTGGCGCTGGGATGATGCAGGGCAGTGGAAATATGGGTTGGTGTGTGAAAGTCAAATAAGGAGGTGGTTGGGGCTATAGACCAGGATTGGTTGGTTTGCCTGTGAAAGGTCTGTCCTGAGCAGGTAATCATCATCTTTAGAAATTAGCTTTGTGTAGGAGGGAGGGCAGTCTCTCCCAGAGGCCTCCAAATACCAGACCTCTTAGAGGTCTCCAAATACCAGACCATCAAGAAAGCAGAAAATAAGAAAATATAGTTAATGTCATTTGCCTTGTGATGAATAGATGCCAAATAGACAGATACAACTGGCTAATCCAGATGTCATTTGAGATCCTTAATCCATCTGCAAAGACCCTTTCTCAGAATAAGGTCACATTCACAGGTCTAGGTAGACATATCTTTTTTGGGGAGGAGGGGTGCTATTCAAACCCCTAACAGCACCCTACTAAGTGAAGTTTCCAACTCTCCTGGGCCACCTGGCTGTCTTGTTCTGACTGTGCTGTCCTAAAACTGCCCTTCTTCCCCCAGCTGCTCTCCTCTAGCTCATCCTCTGAGCAGCATCAAAGCAATCTTTCAGAAACAGAAAACCAGTCATATCACTTAAAAAGAATACCTGCTTAAAAAAAATATGTCTAGGGAACTGCTTGGTGGACCAGTGGTTAAGACTGCGCTCTCACTGCCGAGGGTTCAATCCCTGGTCAGGAAACTAAGATCCCACAAACTGCGTGATGTGGCAAAAGAAAAAAAAAAAAAACAACCATGCTTCTACAAAATGGGACTGCATTAGCCTGTCATCCTGAGTGTTACAGGAAATATGTTGTAAAGGAAACATTTGCAAACTTTCAGAGCAAACTACCGAGCACTGGCTCCAATTTGCAGATTAAAGCAGTTTAAATGCATTCATCTGGGTGATGGCTGTGCATAACCTCCCACTCAGATCTCTGCATTAATGAATTAATATCCCAAGCTCCAGGTTCTACCCAGCTCTTTCCTCTAATTGGATGCAAATTAAATAGTTATATTTAGTAAAGTGAACTTGGAAACTCCACAATTACTCAGAGGAAACCAACTTCAAAGTGTTCAGTATAGCCAACTGCTTCTCTTAGACCTTAGCATGAGATGATTTTCTTGTTTTCCACACTTATTCATAAATTGAGAACAAAGAACATGAACTAGCACAGGATAAAGAAACGGATAGCCCAGGCCCCCAAACCATTCATATGAAATCACACAAATCTGCTTTGCTTCAGCAAATGCAAAAATTCAAGTTAAAAGGACCATATTTTTAAAGATTACTATATCTCAACACTCCTTATAAAACGTTAATCCTCAAGGATGCATTGGGAGTCACTTGCTGAACCACTTATATTTCCACAGTCATCACACAGACCCAAGTCCTGGTGATTCATGAGCTTTCTTTATGGGAAAGCAAACGATACTTTAAAAAAATGCAATATTATTTCTGAAGCTCAGACAATAAAGGTTTAAGGCGTGAATCGAAAAGTTTCAACGTTATCACCAAGCTGAACCTTTCGCATTAGGCCTGTTCAAGGCAGCCCAAGCAGACACCACAGCACATACCACTTAGGGTGGGGTGGAGGGAGGGGTAGAGTTGAACTCCTCATAGGGTACCATTGCAGCTTGACTTTCACTCTGATTTATTAAGTTTCTTGAGATGGCAAGTGATAGAAATTTAACTCACATTGGTGTGATGTAAAGAGTGTTTTTATTGGCTCAGTAACTGAACAGCTTTAGTCATGATGGACTTCCCTGGTGGCTCAGAGGGTAAAACGTCTGCCTACAATGTGGGAGACCCAGCTTCGATCCCTGGGTTGGGAAGATCTCCTGGAGAAGGAAATGACAGCCCAATCAAGTACTCTTGCCTGGAGAATCCATGGATGGAGGAGCCTGGTGGGCTACAGTCCATGGGTTTGCAAAGAGTCAGATACGACTGAGCAACTTCACTTTCACTTTCTTTTAGTCATGATTGAATCCAGGATGCCCCCAAGAAATGCTTTCTGTCTCTTTCATTCTCCCTTCTTTTCTGTTGGCTTCATTCTCAAGATGTCAGTCTCTAGGTGGTACCCTGGCAGCTCCAGGCTTACTTCCTACCAACCCGGTAAGCTCAGTGGAAAAACTAATACTTTAGTTTTTTCCTTCAGAGACCCCACTTCCCAAAGTCTTAGAATTGGCCATCAAAAGCCTAATTTAGGTCACATTTCCAATCCTAGTAACTAGCAGACTTGGGTCACTAGCTCATACTTGGACCTGCAGATGGGGTTTGTCCCTCCAGAATTAACCAAGAGTAGAGATATATGGTTTCTTAAAGGAAAAGAAGGTATTGTTTCTAGAAATAGGGGATTGGATACTGGGCAGGTAAAAGCAAAATCTGTCCACCATGTACTAGGAGGTGAGTTGACAATAAATAGAAGGAAGTAATGAGAACATAATTCCATCTCTGTGCTTTTACTCTCTGGTAGTGCAAGGAGAAGAAATTAATTTTGATGTAAATATATATATATTATATGACACCTATTCATATATATGTATACATTCACATATGTACATTTATACTCACTCATATATGCATGCACATATATTTATATATACATATTCATATGTACACACATACGTTGCCCTTTATGTGAGAAGACACAGATTCTGAATTTTATCAGTCTTCACGTGCTGATCCACAGGAGGTTCTAAGGAGACCAACTAATGACCTTCAGGCTTATCTGTCATGAATCTGTACCATCACCATTGAGCTTCAGGGACTGACTTCCATCTCATGCACCTAAGCGCTAGTCAGACAGTCAGCACGCAGTGAAGGTCTTCACTTCTGAAGGACCAAGACCTTTCTTCCCCCCCTCACTGTTTGAGGTCTGGCCTTCACTGGAATTGCCCTCCCTACAATCTGATGTCTCTGACAGGCTGGCAAAGTAAATTGCTATTTTTAGGTTTGTTTTTTCAGCCCTAGAAAGGAGAAGCCATCAGACACTGACTTACTGAGCACAACTTACTGTATTTTGAAAGCTTAGAAATGTGAGCTTTGGGCTATCAGTTCAGTTCAGTTCATTTCAGTTCAGTCGCTCAGTTGTGTCCGACTCTTTGCGACCCCTTGAATCATAGCACACCAGGCCTCCTTGTCCATCACCAACTCCTGGAGTTCACTCAGACTCACGTCCATCGACTCCGTGATGCCATCCAGCCATCTCATCCTCCGTCGTCCCCTTCTCCTCCTGCCCCCAATCCCTCCCAGCATCAGAGTCTTTTCCAATGAATCAACTCTTCGCATGAGGTGGCCAAAGTACTGGAGTTTCAGCTTTAGCATCATTCCTTCCAAAGAAATCCCAGGGCTGATCTCCTTCAGAATGGACTGGTTGGATCTCCTTTCAGTCCAAGGGACTCTCAAGAGTCTTCTCCAATATCACAGTTCAAAAGCATCAATTCTTCGGCTCTCAGCTTTCTTCACAGTCCAACTCTCACATCCATACATGACCACAGGAAAAACCACAGCCTTGACTAGCCTTGGCCTAAAACACCCAGCATTGCACTGCACACTTGCACACATATCCTCACCCCAACATGTTGCCCACAGCAAGATCTCCACATGTACCATCTGCAAAGATCTGTTTGTACGACTGAGTCATTAGCACAATCCTCTCCTCATCCTTTTAGGCTTATGGAGAAATCTTAAATTGGATATTTGAATGGAAAGATACCTCCAAATCCATCTGGTTGATTGAACCCTTTCCTATCATTTCTTGAAGATGGTCAATTCAGTTTCAGTTCAGTTGCTCAGTCATGTCCGACTCTGTGACCCCATGGACTGCAGTAAGGTCAATGAGTTATTTATTTATTTTTGTCTATGCTGGGTCTTTGATGCAGTGCACAGGGTCTTTGTTGCTGTGTGTGAACTTTCTCTGGTTACAGTGAGTGGGGCCTGCTCTCTAGCTGTAGTGGGTTCTTTTCAGGTGAGCAAAGGCTCTAGGGTGTGTGGACTTCAGTGGCTGCAGCTCATAGTTGGGCTCAGTAGTTTGATGCACAGGCTTAACTGCCCTGTGACATGTGGGATCTTAGTTCCTTGATCAGGGATGGACTCGTGCCCCCTGCACTGGCAGGTGGATTCCTAACCACTGGACCACCAAGGAAGTCCCGATCAGTTCTGTTTAAGCATTTTCCCTATAAAGAAAGTCTCTTGTTAGAGATTCTCTGCCCCTCTTATTGTGGAAGAGTCTGTATCATGAGAAAGTCACCTCCCATGTTGATCTGAGGTTACTGTCTCCCTAACGCCTGCCTCTTCTAACGCAGCAAAGCAAGTTTTGAGGAACCCTTTATGTCTCTTTTTAGTAACAGATAAGAGTTTGCACTTCAAACGATATCTTGAGTGTCTCTATACAAGTCAAAGGCTCATCATCTTTATGTCAGATCAGGAACAAGGCACGTGTCTGGAATGTGTATAAAGTTTTGGTATAAACAGTCCCCACACTCATGGATCAACCTGACAAAGTCTAGACTCAAGAGTTTGTTTCAAGAAGAAAAACAAGCCAGCTATGCTAGGAAGAATTGCCAGCCTATAAATTGTGCTGAGGTGTGTTTATATAACTAGATTCAAGTTTAAATAAAGCAATCGAACAGTAAACCAAACTACCAGTCATCACTGTACAAGCAACCTTGGCAGAGCTGGCTGAGGGGACAGGTTATACTTGCCCTGATGGTGCTCATAAGCAAACACAGATTTTCAAGCAGATGGTCAGCATGTCAGGACACTGCTTCCAGGGGGTAAGTGTCTTCATTACCATTTTCATCTGGAGACACCAAAGTACAAAGAGATGAGGAGCAGTCTCAAGTCAGACAGAGCCCTCATTTCAGGGGCCAGAGTTCCCATGAGCACTCTGACCTCATCCAGGTGGTGACTGCCAGCTGATTCACAGGCGCCTGTTGATTCAGACCAGTACGCTAAAGCTACTTCGCATTAACAAGTTCACTTGGGGCTGCCCCTACTCCCTGTGAATTTTCATCAAATTTCTAGAGATGGCTGTGGGATGCTCCTGTCCCTCTCGTATCCCACAGATTACCTAGAAGTCCTGATCATAGTTCAGCCTTTATTAAGACAGTCAGCTAAAACAAGACCAGAAATAGACTGTGGCTCATATCATGAACTCCTTATTGCCAAATTCAGACTTAAATTGAAGAAAGTGGAAAAAACCACTAAACCATTCAGGTATGACCTAAATAAAATCTCTTATGATTATGCAATGGAAGTGAGAAATAGATTTAAAGGACTAGATCTGATAGACAGAGTGCTTGAAGAGCTATGGACAGAGGTTCATGACATTGTACAGGAGACAGGGATCAAGACCATCCCCATGGAAAAGAAATGCAAAAAAGCAAAATGGCTGTCTGAGGAGGCCTTACAAATAGCTGTGAAAAGAAGAGAAGTGAAAAGCAAAGGACAAAAGGAAAGATATACCCATTTGAATGCAGAGACCCAAAGAATAGCAAGGAGAGATAAGAAGCCTTCCTCAGCAATCAATGCAAAGAAATAGAGGAAAACAATAGAATGGGAAAGACTAGACATTGCTTCAAGAAAATCAGAGATACCAAGGGAACATTTTATGCAAAGATGAGCTCAATAAAGGACAGAAATTGTAGGGACCTAACAGAAGCAGAAGATATTAAGAAGAGGTGGCAAGAATACATGGAAGAATTGTACAAAAAAAGATCTTCATGACCCAGATAACCACGATGGTGTGATCACTCACCTAGAGCCAGACATCCTGGAATGTGGAGTCAAGTGGGCCTTAGGAAGCATCACTCCAAACAAAGCTAGTGGAGGTGATGGAATTCCAGTTGATCTATTTCAAATCCTGAAAGATGATGCTGTGAAAGTGCTGCACTCAATATGCCAGCAAATTTGGAAAACTCAGCAGTGGCCACAGGACTGGAAAAGTTCAGTTTTCATTCTAATCCCAAAGAAAGGCAATGCCAGAGAATGTTCACACTACCACACAACTGCACCCATTTCACACTAGTAAAGTAATGCTCAAAATTCTCCAAGCCAGGCTTCAGCAATATGTGAACTGTGAACTTCAAGATGTTCAAGCTGGTTTTAGAAAAGGCAGAGGAACTAGAAATCAAATTGCCAACATCCACTGGGTCATCAAAAAAGCAACACAGTTCCAGAAAAACATCTACTTCTGCTTTATTGATTATGCCAAAGCCTTTGACTGTGTGGATCACAATCAACTGTGGAAAATTCTGAAAGAGATGGGAATACCAGACCACCTGACTGCCTCTTGAGAAACCTGTATGCAGGTCAGGAAGCAACAGTTAGAACTGGATATGGAACAACATACCTATTGGTTCCAAATAGGAAAAGGAGTATGTCAAGGCTGTATATTGTCACCCTGCTTATTTAACTTATATGCAGAATATATCATGAGAAACACTGGGCTGGAAGAAGCACAAGCTGGAATCAAGATTGCCAGGAGAAATATCAATAACCTCAGACATGCAGATGATACCACCCTTATACCAGAAAGTGAAGAAGAACTAAAAAGCCTCTTGGTGAAAGTGAGAGGAGAGTGAAAAAGTTGGCTTAAAGCTCAACATTCAGAAAACTAAGATCATGGCATCTGGTCCCATCATTTCATGGCAAATAGATGGGGAAACCGTGGAAAAAGTGGCTGACTTTATTTTTATGGACTCCAAAATCACTGCAGATGGTGACTGCAGCCATGAAATTAAAAGATGCTTACTCCTTGGAAGGAAAGTTATGACCAACATAGACAGCATATTAAAAAGCAGAGACATTACTTTGTCAACAAAGGTCCATCTAGTCAAGGCTACGGTTTTTCCAGTAGTCATGTATGGATGTGAGAGTTGGACTGTAGAGAAAGCTGAGCACAGAAGAATTGATGCTTTTGAACTGTGATGTTGGAGAAGACTCTTGAGAGTCCCTTGGACTGCAAGGAGATCCAACCAGTCCATCCTAAAGATCAGTCCTGAATATTCATTGGAAGGACTGATGTTGAAGCTGAAACTCCAATCCTTTGGCCACCTGATGCGAAGAGCTGATTCATTTGAAAAGACCTGATGCTGGGAAAGATTGAAGGCAGGAGGAGAAGGGGATGATAGAGAATGAGATGGTTGGATGGCATCACTGACTCAATGACATGAGTTTGGGTGAACTCCGGGAGATGGTGATAGACAGGGAGGCCTGTCGTGCTGCAGTTCATGGGGTTCCACAGAGTTGGACACAACTGAACGATTGAACTGAACTGAACTGAAGGTTTCAATTAAACCGGTCAATCCTAAATATTCATTGGAGGGACTGATGCTTAGACTGAAGCTCCAATCCCTTAAGCCACCTGATTCAAAGAGCCAACTTGTTGGAAAAGACCCTGATGCTGGAAAAGATTGAGGGCAGGAGAATGGGGTGACAGAGGATGAAATGGTTGGATGGCATCATTGACTCAATGGATATAAGTTTTCTCAAGCTCTGGGAGATGGTGAAGGACAGGGAAGCCTGGCATGCTGCAGTCCACAGGGTCACAAAAAGTCAGACTTGGCTAAGTGATTGAACAACAACAAAGAGAACCATGGTTTGCTCAGTGATTTTTGTTTGTGCTAAGGGTTAAGCAAAGCCAGGAAAGGACAGAGGGACTAGAGTAATATATTTAAGTAAGACAGTAAAAATAAGTCCAGGAAGAAGCTGTAGGAGGAAGTTTGTGGGGGTTTATTAGCAAAATCAATGCTTCATACTACTTCACAGCCATGTAAGAAGTGAAATGTAATTTTAAGGCAACCTGCTTTGTGCTGTATGTGAATGTTTACAAATATATCATATGTATGTCTTTAAGACATAATCTATTAAAATTCTTATAGATCCTGAAACTATTTGAGGTCCTCCCTGAATGTGTAATTGAAGAGGAGTGAAATGGACAGATGGTACAGGCTGGTGGCTCAAAGATGCAGGTAAATGTCATTGTCCAGCCTTCTGACATACCTCACTTGGACCACTTTAATTAGCTCCCAATTGGTCTTGCCTTTCCTGTTCTCTAATCCCATTCTCTCCAGGGCCTTAAGGGAAATCTTTGCTGAAAATACTTCTGTGCCTCCATGGAGACTCTGCAATAAAGACCACGCTTTAATTTTATTCATTTATTTTTAAAATATTTATTATTTTGGGGTGTGTTGGGTCTCAGCTTGGCTTCCCTGGTGATTCAGTGGTAAAGAATCTACGTGCCAATGTGAGAGACACAGGATTGATCCCTGGGTTGGGAAGATCCCCTGGAGAAGGGCATGGCAACCCACTTCAGTATTCTTACCTGGAGACTCCCCATGGACAGAGGAGCATGGCAGTCTACAGTCCTGCCTGGGGTTGCAGAGAGTTGGACATGACTTATGACTGAGCAGCAGGCCCTGGGTCTCCGTTATAGCACATAGATCCTTCTCTGTGATGGTCAGGCTCCTCACTGTGGCCTGGGGCTTCTCTCTGGTTGTGAGGCACAGGCTTTCCAGTTGTGGTGGGGGCTTAGGTGCACTGAGGCATGTGGGATCTTAGTTCCCTGACCAGAGATTGAACCCATGGCCCCTGCATTAGAAGGTAGATGGACAACCAGGGAAGTCCCAAGATCACACTTTTAATATGTCATTTAGGACTTTCTGAAATTTGACCCTAACATACCTTTCTAATCCTATCACCCACTACGTCACCAAACACCAAGTATTCCCCAGTTATCTGTTAGAACCCACCTAAGACTCTCTCGTTCATGAAATCACATGCTTATACCATAGACCACTGTCCTACAGAAGTTAACTTTAAACAGAATTCTGTACTGGCAAGTTGTATCTTCCAAAGATGGCCACCCCTAAGCATGCATCTCATCTGTATGCTCCTCTTACTGTGTGGCTGACATCCATCCTATTGAGATGTGTGTCTGTGTTCTTTACCCTTGAGTTTGGCTGAAAGCTTGGGACCACCTTGGTCAATCGAGTACAGTGGAAGCAAAGCTGTTTGACTTCCAGGCTAGGTCCTAAAACAGACACAGCTTCTGTTTGTTTCTTTCTTGTTGGATGCTTGTCCGAATCCCAGCTGCTATATTGTGAAGAAGTCCAGTCTACATGGAGAGACCATGTGGGGAGGTTCTAACCAACAGCCCCAGTTTCAGGCCCTCAGCTGGCAGCCAGCATTAATTATCACATATGCGAGTGAACAAACCCACAGATGACTGCAGCTTTCACCCAAAAGCCTTCTAGCTGAGGCCCTAGTCCTTGCAGAGCAAGATAAGTCTGTATTCCTCCATGATGCACATGTCTGACCCACAGAAACTGTGAGAGATAATACATAATTGTTGCTTTAAGTCACAAAGGTTTGGATTAATTTATGTGACCATTACCAATACAGTGCTGCTTACTGGGTTCTACCTACACCAAGTAACAGATTTTGGTTATTGGTAATTGGTATCCAATCCAGTGTAGAAATTTCTATATAAAGATATACCAAAGGGCCTAGAATTATGGACTTTATAGGAAAAAAAAAGAGAATATTTGAATACTAAGCAATGGGAAGGGTGTGTGTATATGTTTAGTGTCTGAGTCACAAATAAACAGAACAAACACTGATCAGTGGAGTTCTAATTACAGCCTTCAGTTCCTCTTCACTGAGCCCTTCATTACTGTCAAGCTGCTCAGTCATATCCAACTCTTTCCAAGCTCTGGGTCTGTAGCCTGCCAGGCTCCTCTGTCCATGAGATGTACCAGGCAAGAATACTGGAGTGGGCTGCCATTTCCTTCTCCAGGGGATCTTCCTGACCCAGGGATCGAACCCATGTCTCCTGCACATCTCAGGCATTGCAGGTGGATTCTTTACAACTGAGCCACTGGGGAAGCCGTCACTGAGCTCTGGTAAGGAGCTCCAGTCCCTGTGGTGTTGCGGAGAAAGGTACGCTTGGATTTAGATTCCTGCTGTTTGCACCTGAGCTGCTTCTGTACTGTATCCTTGTGACTCTTTCCGCAGGCTGTTTGTTGAGTTTTTGGTTGCTTCTTGTTTAAGGATCTCATGACTGTTTTCAGATCTGTCTCCATGTCCACAAGGATGATTGCTCAACTTGGCTTCAACTTCCAAAGCTTCATCCATTAATTTGGACAGTGATTTGCTCTGCTAGAGATCTGACTCAGTGTCTACATAGTGTCATCATACGGATGTTCCTGTGATTTGTTGTTGTTGTTTTTATATAATCCCTAGGTTGATTTGCAATGATTTTAGTCAACAAATGCAAGTATGCCATGGTTGGGCAACACCCAACGGACAGCCAATGTTCAGTTGTACTTTTGCTGGATTTTCTTGCTTTTTTTTTTTTCTCTTCCTCTGTCCGAGGGTCACTGGTAACACACAGACATGCTCCATGTGCTTCTTGCTAAGAGCCCTATCAGTGCTGTGGTAAAAGGGACAGAAAAGACGATGGTTAAAACAGACTTAGAGAATATTTGAAGGCCAGTGACTCTTCATTGCCCAGCTGAGAGTTAGCTGGTATCTGCTTCAGGACCCTGATTCATAGGCAACCAACTGTTTTTTTTTTTTTTTTAATTACTTACGTCTTTTATTTTATTGGCTGCCCTAGATCTTTGTTGCTGCACGCTGTCTTTCTCTAGTTGTGGTTCACGAGTTTCTCATTGAGATGGCTTCTCTTGTGGCAGAGCACGGGGCACATAGCCTTCAGGAGCTGTGGCACATGGGGCTTAATTTCTCCGTGGTGCCAAATCTTCCGAGACTAAGGATGAAAACCCTGCACTAGCAGGTCTCAACCACTGGACCACCAGGTAAGTCTATGACCAAATCTTGATTGTACCAGTGGTGGAGGATAATCTAAAAATAAGTCCTGTTTTCTCATACGTATTTTAGTTATGTTGAAATAAGATGCATCTAATTTGGGCAGATTTAATTACTTCAGGGGAAAATAATGAAACTTAACTGTGATGACCTGACTTTGTAGGAGCCAGCAGGCTGACCAGCTTGCCCATCCTGCAGCCTCCAGTCTTGAGGGGGCTGCGACATCATCACCAGTGGAGTAAGAAAGCACTGCAGAACCGGCTCCTGGCTGGACACGGACAGCTTATTTTCCAAGCTAATAGTTTTTCCAGGGAGAAAGCTCCGTGGTGATTTGGCTCTGACGATCTTCCCTGTTGCAGGACTGAATAGCAGCTGAGAGCCTGCTCGAGGGTCCCACAGACCTAAGCCCAAATTCCACTCCACCCACTCGCTTGCTCGATGTGGACAAGTCACCAAACCTTCTAAGCCTCTGAGTCCTCTCTCTCTCATGAGGCTAATTATACCAGTCTCAAGGGATCCTTGTGAGGATTAAATGAGGTAATGCTGATAAAATGTGTAGCAGAGAGCCTGGTACATGGGACACCCTGAAGAAATACTAATCCTGGGCTATCAGAGCTGTAACAGGCAACTCTTTGCAAATTTCTCCTATTTCAAGTGAGGCAGCTGAAGACCAGAAAGGTGAGAGGACTTGTTTGAGGTCACTTAAGTAGTTAAGAGTGGTAATCATAACCAGAGCTTACCTAATCCAGAGATTAAATGGATACAAGCGAGAAGACACATATGTACCAAATAAATGAAAGTACATTGCAATTGTTTTCAGTGTGACAAAGTATCTGTTGTGGTTGTTTAGTTGCTAAGTCGTGTCTAACTCTTTTGTGTCCTTGTGGATTATAGCCCGTCAGGCTCTTCTGTCCATGGGATTTCTCAGGGAAGAATACTGGAATGGGTTGCTATTTCCTTCTCCAGGGGATCTTCCCAACCCAGGAATCGAACCCGAGTCTCCAGTGTCTCCTGCATTGGCAGATGGATTCTTTACAACTGAGCCACTTGGGAAGCCCATGGCAGAATATATATAACATGAAAGTTACCATTTTAACCTTTTGTAGGTGTAGAGTCTAAAGGCTATGGTTTTTCCAGTGGTCATGTATGGATGTGAGAGTTGGACTATAAAGAGAGCTGAGTGCTGAAGAATTGATGCTTTTGAACTGTGGTGTTGGAGAAGACTCTTGAGAGTCCCTCGGACTGCAAGGAGATCCAACCAGTCCATCCTAAAGGAGATCAGTCCTGAATATTCATTGGAGGGACCGATGTTGAAGCTGAAACTCCAATCCTTTGGCCACCTGATGCGAAGAGCTGACTCATTGGAAAAGACCCTGATGCTGGAAAAGATTGAGGGCAGGAGAAGAAGGGGATGATAGAGAATGAGATGGTTGGATGGCATCACCGACTCAATGGACATGGGTTTGGGTGGACTCTGGAAGTTGGTGATGGACAGGGAGGCCTGGCGTGCTGCGGTTCATGGGGTCGCAAAGAGCTGGACATGACTCTGACTGAACTGAGCTGAACTGAGGTATAGAGTTCTGTGGCATTAAGTACAATTACACTGCTTTGCAGCCACCACCACCCTCCATCTTCAGAGATTTTCTCATCTTCCCAAACTGAAATTCTGCACCCATTAAACAATCATTAATTTCCATTGAAAAAATTACATACATATTTTTAAAAATTAAGTTCTACGGGTTTTTTTTTGCTGTTGTTGTTTGTTTGTTTCTTCACTCCAGCTGTATCAGCTTCTCATTGCATAGCACATCAACTCTACTGGTTCATGTAAGGTTCGTTAACACACTTTTGAGTCAGAAAAAAATATTTTGAATTGGGAAGATAAACTTCCAGGGTTCCTAGCATAGAGTTATGATTTAAATAATCTCACAATTTCTCTGAAATTGTACCATTTGCAGAGAGGTGGATGGACCTAGAGATTGTCATACTAGATATACTAGAGGGTGAAGTAAGAAGGAGAAAAACAAATATCATCTGTTAACGTATATATGTGGAATCTAGAAAAAGTGGTATAGATGATCTTATTTGCAAAGCAGAAATAGAGACACAGAAATAGAGTACAAACGTATGGATACCAAGGGAGAAGGGGGTGGTGGGATGAATTGGGAGATTGGGATTGACACGTATATACACTACTGTGTATAAAATTGATAACTGATTAGAGCCTAGTATCTACAGGGAACTCTACTCAGTGCTCTGTGGTGACCTAAATGGAAAGGAAATCCAAAAAGAGGGGATATATGTATATACCTATAGCTGAATTACTTTGTTGTACAGTAGAAACTAAAATAACCTTGTAAAGCAACTATACTCCCATAATTTTTTTGTTTTAAAAAGCCCCTCCCTCACACGTTCTCTTTCCCTTCAGCTATTAGTGGAAGATCGCATTATTTGGGGCCGTCTTTACTTAATAACACGTCATTCATTTTCAGGCTGCAGATGCTTTCTGCTCCCTGTCCCTGGGTTGCACTTGCTCTGCTCTGGGGGCTAGCAAGGAGCCCCAAACTCTTGAGGGGTTCAGTCTTTACAGTGTGTATTCCTGCTTCCAGCCACTACCCCCCTTCTCTCCGGGATGCTTCCAGCACTCTGGGCCCTCATCTGGACTGCCCCGCCTTGTGAGGCCAAAGTAATGATCAAGGGAAACAAGGAATGTGCTCTTTCTTCCCAGAAAAGGGCTGAATCCTCCACGACACACAGAAAAAAATAAGAGTCCCCAACCAGCAATGGCAACTCACACAGAGGAAAGTAGCCAGGACTCAGTGGCCGCCCAACTGTTCAAGTTAACTCTTTACATCTCGTAACCAAACTCCTGCCACCTGCTGAGCCCCTGGGAATCCAAAGCTGCCGAGGATGAAGGGTCTGTTTATGTGAGATGTGTGGTTCCCCTGCCCACAGGCTCCCTTCCTCCCTGGAAAAGTTTCATATCAGGCCCAACACCTCAAAGTGGGTGTTGATCCAGACCAAGAGTATCTCAGTGGCCATTTCGGACACCTCCCTGTATGTTGCTGGGGTCTGGAGTGAGAAGGTTGCTAGGAGGCTGAGAGCTGAAGGAAACAGAAGTTTAAGCTGCTTGAACTGGCAGAACTGGCGACTCGTCCCAGGCGCAAAAACCGACAGAGTGCCAGTGATCAGAGCAAACAGAATTCTCACAACAAAAGGGACTCTTGGTCCATTTGTCCACAGCTGTGATTTGCAGAGGCTTCCAGGGGCTCGGGCCAAGGGGTCCCTGAGAATGACCCAGCCTGGTCTCCTCCTGCCTCTCCATTCCATACCATTGTACACTTTAAAGAGTCAGATGGGACTGAGCAAATAACACTTTCACTTTCATGTGAGATCCCACACGCCGTGGGGCAACTATGTGGGAACAGGCATAAGTGACTTGCAAGGTCACAGAGGCAGGAAGCAGAGAGCTGGATGCAAGGCCAGGCTTCTCCAGCTCTGCCACTCCTTTGGGACCCACGTGACTGAGAAGTGCATTTCTGGTGTGCACTGGTTACACTGGTCATGTCGGCAAAGTTCTAAAGTCACTGAAAACTAAGATGTATAATTGCTCTAGTAGCCAAAAACTGTCATACTAATAAAAAAGCCTGATTAAAAAAATTTTTTGTGCTAAAATACACAATTTATTACTTTATCAGTGTTAAAGTGTACAATTCAACAGTATTAATTACATGCCCAGTGTTGGGTCATCATTATCACTATCTAATTCCAAGCATTCTCATCAGTCAAACAGAAACTCTGAACCAATGAAGTTAATGGGCTTCCTTGGTAGCTCAGCTGGTAAAGAATCCGCCTGCAATGCAGGAGACCCCAGTTCAATTCCTGGGTTGGGAAGATCCCCTGGAGAAGAGAGAAGCTACCCACTCAAGTATTCTTGGGGTTTCCTGGTGGCTCAGATGGTAAAGAATCTGCCTTCAATGCAGGAAACCTGGGTTCAGTCCCTGAGTTGGGAAGATCCGCTGGAGAAGAGAATGGCAACCCACTCTAGTATTCTGGCCTGGAGAAGTCCATGGACAGAGGAGCCTGGCAGGCTGTAGTCCATGGGGTTGGACATTACTGAGCGACATTCACTTCCTGTTAGTCTCCAACCCACTTTTGCCTATTCTGTGTATTTCATACAAGTGGAATCATACACTATCATTCTATTATATCTGGCTTATTTCACTTCGCATGTTTTTAAGATCCATCCATATAGTAGCATGTTTCAGAATTTTGTCCATTTGTTTGTATATTCTGCACTTTGTTTATCCATTTATTTGTTGGGTTGTTTCAACCTATTTGCTATGAATGTGGTGTACATGTTTGAGTCCCTGTTTTCAATTCTTTGGGCATATACCTAAACCTAGGGGTGGAATCTCTGAGTCATATGGTAATTCTATACTTAAATTTACGACGGATTCGTTTTGTTATGGAAATAAGTAGATTTTAAAAAGGAGACACACTGCAAATGCACAGAGTAAATTTCATTGCTATGATTAAAAACCAAACAAAACAATTCCATTTGTAGTTGAGAATGGCAAGGATATTCTTTACAATATATTTTTCATTTGATAACACAATGTTAAGAAGTAACTGGATTGTTATGAAAAACTGTATTTAAAATTCAGCATTATTAGAATGAACCTGGGTTGTATTCCAAGTGTAGAGTCTCTCTGTTCTTGAGTGATGTTTGAAAGACTGGCTGGAAGAACCCATCCGGCTTACCTAGAAGTTTTGTAGAAGATGCTGGGCCTGGGGAGGAGCTTTGAGCCTAGGAGACTGGGGCCATGCTTATGCTTCTATGAGAAGGTAGAAGGAATGGACACTTTAAGACCCTGACTCTGGTGGAGGCTGGTGGGGAGCAAAAACACTGACTTAGTTACTGCTTGGCCACCCAAAGGCTGCAAGTGAATTAAAGATGACAGTTCAGAGCAGTAGGTGATCTGGAATCCAAGAAAAGCAGCTGTTGTTGTCCAATCACTAAATCGTGTCTGATTCTGCCATCCATGGACTGCAGCATACCAGGCTTCCCTGTCCTTCACTGTCTCCTGGAGTTTGCTCAAGCTCATGTTCTTTAAGTCGATGATGCCATCCAACCATCTTATCCTCTGTCACCTCCTTCTCCTGCCTTCAATCTTTCCCAGCATCAGGGTCCTTTCCAATGAGTTGGTTCTTTGCATCAGGTGGCCAAAGTATTGGAGCATCAGTCCTTCCAGTGAATATTCAGGGTTGATTTCCTTCAGGATTGACTGGTTTGATCTCCTTGCAGTCCAAGGGACTCTCGAGAGTCTTCTCCAGCACCACAGTTCAACTGGATCAATTTTTCTGTGCTCAGCCTTCTTTATAGTCCAATTAGCACATCCACACATGACTACTGGAAAAACCATAGCTTTGACTATACAGATCAGAGTTGTTAGGAAACCCTGGCTTTCATTGCTGAAGGCACCTAAGAGCAATCCTGGCCAAACTCTGAAGGCTGATGGCTCCTCAAATTCCTCTGTTGCCTCAGAAATGTCACGGCAGAGCTTTGTTCTTTGGCTCAGTTCAAAGCACTTTTTCTGCCTGCAATGACTCAGTGTGTGGGTGGGGGGCTGAGTCTCTGGGGACACAGCTGTAACTCTGGCCGTGCCAAGGCATCACTATCAACCTGTGTAGCCCTAACCAGTGAAAACGGAAACCCCCTCAGCAGATGGGTAACAAAGTAACACTGGGTTAAATTCATTCATAAAGCCCACCAGGGAGTGTGCTTCTCTCCATTCCTTTTCTAAGGGAGCCAGGGATGACCGATGAGGACGAGATCGTTGTAGAGTGGCTGCCGCAGGGGAGGGCATCACCAGCTTTCCTGGAGGTCCAGGCCTGGCCTTCCCATTGGCCCAAGCCTGTGGGCTTCCCATTTAAAAGGTGAGACCTCAGGGAATTCCCTGGCCATCCAGTGGTTAGTACTGAGCTCTTCCACTGCAGGGGCGTAGGTTCGATCTCTTGCCAGGGAACTAAGATCCCACAAGCCACTCAGTGTGACAAATTAATTAATTAAAAAAATGTGTTTTAAAAATATGAGGCCTCTGAGGGAGCAGGTAGGACTCTTTCCTCAGGGGTTGGCTTCATGTGTGGGAGTTTTGTAGCCCTAGAAGGTCCTGGTGACACCAGCTCGCATAGCTCCTGGCAACCTCTGTGGGGACCCCAGAGCAGGCAGACCTTTTGCAGGGTTTGCTCCAGCTCCTTTTTTCCATTATTCAGACCTCAGCACAGTACTGGATTCTGTCCCTCAGGCTTGCAAATCTCAACCTACATACAGTACAGTTGACCCTGAACAATGGAACAGGAGCTCAGGGTACGAACGAACCTCCCAGGCAGTAATTCACCCTTCAGATACATTGTTCTGCATCTTTGGATTCAACCAGCCTCTGGGCAGGTAGTACTATTGTATTTACTATTGAAAAAAAATCCACATGTAAGTGGACCCATACAGTTCAAACCCATCTGGTTCAAAGATCCGCTGTATTTAAGCAGATACGAGAGGTCTTTAAGGAAAAGGCTTATTCCTCTTTGTGAATTATTTACTTTGCATTACTGTTGACCCCTGGACATGCCTCAGCCATGGTGAGGCGAATGTGTCCAAACTTCACTGCCATTTTCTACCGACTTCCAGGGCAAGTCTGCAATTTTCCCAGTGAAGCTGACTCAGGGTTTTTCTCTCTGTCCTGTTTCTTGTTCATGTTCATGTTGAAAATGAATTGGTTCATTCTTTCATCCAATGGAAAAGAATTTTGAGCAGCTACTCCTATTGCCTCCTGAGCAGTGATAAAGTAAAATATAAAACAGAGACTAGACTTGAAAATTCCCTGAGCAGATAAAACCAGTTAAGCCATATAAGTGAAATAATTAAGCTTTTCCTGCAACGCAAGTGACATTAGTTTGGGTCATTTCTCGTAAATGCCTTTGAAAATCCTAAGTGAAACTTAAACTATTTTCCAAAATTGACATAAGATAATTGCTTTTAACCAACCCTGAAACATTAGGAAAAACTTCAATGCTATAACCAACCATTGTAAAAAATTAAACAGCCTCCAAATATTCACCTCATGAGCTGTGCTGTATAACACATACCTCTGATCTTCATTCCACTGTTGGTTTGAAAGCTCCCAGCTCGTGAACTGCTCTTAAATGCATAATAAACTCTTACTAATTACTATTTTGAGGCTTCCCTGGTGGCTCAGATGGTAAAGAATCTGCCTGCGATGTAAGAGACTCAGGTTTGATTCCTAGGTTGGGAAGATCTCCTGGAGGAGGGAATGGCAATCCATTTCAATATTTTTGCCTGGAGAATTCCATGACCAGAGGAGTCTGGTGGACTACAGTCTATTTATCGATCTGATGGTTTGAATTTAGCTGCTTCTGGATTTTTGACAGCAGAAATAGAAACAATACTAACAGTAATAATGATCAGGAATCCTTTTGTTGTGCATGATGTTTCTGCCGTGGACTTGCCTACCTGTGCTGTGTAAAGTCCTTATCCATCCTGGTTGTATTTGCCTAGAGCCTGGTTTGGTATTGAGCACAGGTAAATACTTAACACAGAAGTTTAATTGAATATCTGATAAAAGATGCTGTTCATCTCAAGGTACACAAATTCAGAGACAATTCTGTAAGACTACAGAATTTTAAACAAGATTCTCCTAAAAATGTCTGTGAAGAAATAGCACCAGTTTTGCCATTAATTTCTCTGTTTTGATCCCTTCACTCAGGTTGGGGACCAGTGTTAGCACCCGTGATGTCTATTTGAAGTTCATGTGGAATCGGTGGGTTTGCACAAACAAGGATTCCCTGCACTTGCAACCTCCGTGTGGTGGGGCTGATCATAGGGTAGAGAGAAAGCTTTGCCTTCTAGGACAATTGTCCTCTTTGGGGATATTGAGGGGGAAAGCCCTAGTGTGGAGGGGTTGGTGGCTGTGTGAGCTAGTGACAAGCTCCATGCTAAAGTTACTTAGCACATTGGAGACAGCCTCTTCTTACAAACATTGGAGACAACCTCTCTGGCACTTAGATAGACCTGGCCTTTGCTCTTTTATTTCCTGTGCCTGTTGTTATCCAGGTTGCTGTGACCCTTCTTCTAGACTGTTCCTTACCCTCCATACAAGACTGGACTCCTCACTCTCAGTACTCATGGGACAGTTGATTGACCTGGCTTAGCCTGGGACTTGGGACCTGCCAGCAATGGAAGGACATTTGCCCAGGTCTCTGCTGCAGTTTCAGAATCTGCTAGAACAGAATTTTTCTTGCTTGATTTCTCCTTTAGGGATGATCAATATTGCCAGCTAATTCTGAGCTTTCCTTCTCAGGCAGTTTGCTGACTTCATTAGGGTTTGAACACAGTTTCTCTCTTGTTTACCTTCCTGTGTGTGCACTGGGACACCTCATGGCAGTGAATGGGGGCCTTTTAGGGGGACAGCATCACATTTCTTTATCCTTAAAACCTGTGTGTTCTCTCTAGCTTCTTTGAATCCCCTGAATTTTTAAGTATTTTGATTGACCAATTCTACAAGCCACCTTCTATAAGTTAAAAAAAATTATTATTTATTTAGTTTCAAAAATCCTATTTAGTTTTGACGGTGCTCAGATTGCGGGCTGATAATTCCCTGACCAGGGATTGAAACCACACCTTCAGCAATCCAAGTGCACAGTCCCAACCACTTGACCGCCAGGGTATTTCTGAACCCTCTGAATTTTTAAAAATAGGGAGCCTCAAACCGCTTGCCAGGTAGCACATTCTGGCTGCCAAATCAACTGCAACTCGCTACAGCAGAGTACTGCTTTTAAGAGCATTTTTACCCCCAGCTCTCTCTGCAGAGAAAGGGGCCAGTCCTGGGGTGGAATGCTGCAGATGGAATGTTATTTCCATGTGCTGAATCCAGAGGTTCCAGGAGGACCTCAAACATCTCACAGAATACTTTTTTTCCCTGTTGGCTGGGGCTCCATCTGTCACTTTTGCCTTGCTGAGCTCAGGTTTGTCAGAAACCAGAACCCAGCACAGACTTGTCTTTCCCTGCCGAGGTTAGCTCCTCAGCCCTCACCACTCCCTCCTTCCTCTCTGCCAAGTCCCAACCCTCTTCTTCAAGCCAGCTCCCATCTCACTGGCTCTTTCCAGTTGAGTCCCAAATCACTCATCACTCCACAACTATGGCCTCCCACCTCCCTTGGCTTCCCTCCTCCCTAATTATTTAGCACTTGAGTAGATTTTTCTGTTCATCTGCAGTTTGTTGTCGATGTTTCTCTTTCTGTCACTTCTGTTTATACGTATTTACAGTTAGCTCAATTATCTGTTCTAATGGCAATCTAGGTGGTATGAATAATTGAAAGATAATTCACATTTGGCTTTGGAACGCCTTTCTGCATTCACATTTGAGTTTGGGGATGTCTGATATTCTGAGAATTCACATCTCAAACTCAGTAATGAAGCCACAGTATAAAACGCCTTGGAAGGAGTGAGGGCGTCCTTCAGCATCTTTTCCCCTGGCCCCTGAAACATCTTTTGGCTCCTGGCTCCGTGATGAAGTTGGAAAGCATCACTTCTCATGTAGTTGGCTAGTTCTGCCCCAGGAGAGCCTTTCCAGTCCCTTTGGGGTGTCTGTCTCAGCTGTTTGTCTGGTACATGTTGTCTCTATTAAGGGGGAAGGTAATCGGGAGGCTGGCTTGGAGGAACACTGTCAGGGCTCATGTAATTATCTGGGGAAGAAAAATTCCTTAATTGTAAGACTTTGCCAAGTGAACATTTATTCAATATGTCAGCTCATCACTGCACACACAAATGTTAACCGGTCTGACTGCTTTGAAAAATTGTCTTTGCAATCTTTATTGTAAAATACGTAAGCAACATGATGTATGATTGAACATATTAACTAGCTTTAAACTAGCAGGGTCCTTTCACATAAACAGAGATGCCCACACAGGCTTGAGTAAACAGATGACATTCACTGTGGTGAGCCCGGGCAAAGGTTTGCGGCCCTGACCACACCACGAGAAATATTTAAGTTTAGCGGATTTGTTACATAAACACTCTAACCTCAAACTCAGTCTGGGCAATTACATTGCTCTCCTCTGAGCTCTGCCTTGCCAAAACAGAAGAGGCAAGGGTTCAATCTCCTTCTAACCTTGGGAGGAAATGTGATTGACAATGTATCTGAAAGTTTGTATTTTTTAAGGCATTTCAGGAGGCTTAAATACAGATCTGGGGTGCTAAAGAGAAAGGGAATCTAACCACTGAGTGAGATTTTATCAAAACAAACTCAAAAGCATGAGTATAAACTCCCCTTGGCAGATGGTGGAAAGCCATCCTCCAGTTGGTCCCTCCCTCCGGCACCATTTCGATGGCACCCCTCCCACTTGGATCATCCTTGTTAATCCAGGAGTCTAGTGTGAGGCTTCGCCTGGGTAGGCAATCAATCTATCCTGGATTATTAGACAAGAGTCTGGGATGAAAGATCCTGAATTTGATCAGCTTCAGGTATTTCTTCATTGTCCACTGAATATTCCTTAGAGATCTGTGGTTCCCGAGATGGTTTAAGGATTAGACGTGGGGGAGCTTAGAAACCTAGAGAAGCCACAACTGAGGAAGGGAGGAGAGAGGTGCCATGAAAAAAACAAAACTAACTCCTTGGCTCTAAAGGGGTATCAGGAATTGAGAGGGCTGTCAGGGTGATGCAAAACACACAGGTGGGGCCACCACAGGCCGGGAGATGGACTATCTAAGAAATGTGTACTCATCCTTTCAACAAGGTGCTAAGCAAGGTGTTAAGCACCAGCTAGGCACAACGGTGATACATGAATGAAGTTTGGTCACTTACCAATGAGTTGAGTAACACCACTTACCATTACCACTGTTTTAGGAAAACCATACAGAAAAACCTGTAATTTCATGGAAGTGGCATTAATGGCTGCCCTTAGTCACTAGTCCCCAGAACTACGCCACAAGCTGAGGCCGTGTGCACTGTGGGAGGACCAGGTCAGGGGGAGCCTGGGTTGTCAGGGGCAGCATCTAAAGCCATGTGGGGGACTTTGACCCCAAAGAAGGGCAAGGGTAGACGCTCAGGAGCTGGCCCAGGGGGTGGGGTTGCTAACCAGGCTGTACATTGACATAGCACTCTACACTTTCCAGAGCTTCGTGGCTCTCATCCGAGTTAGACTGGGGAGGGGTCCAGTGACAGGTGCTGCTGGGCTACAACCTGAACAAGAACCTCAGAAGCAGACCAGGAGCCTTGGAGCAGGGACGCTTAGGGACGGGCCAGAGCACGGATGCAGACGTAGTCACATCCCAGAGCAGCAGAGCGGGCCCCAGAATTTCATCCAGTCCCTGGGAGTCATCAGCTTTTTGGTGCCATGGATCCCTTAAATAGTCAGATGAAGTCTGTGTATCTCGTCTCAGAGTATGTTTAAACGCCACATGATTAGAATGCAGACCACACAATAGAAATGCAATTATTAAAATATTGAAATGGTAATCAAATTTGATTACAGCAATATATGTAATTCTTTACACATGAAATAACAGGATAGTGGCACAATTAATCACAGTCATGTTGTTCGATAATGTGCTGCTGTGATGGGTCTAAATGCTACTGTGAATATCTGCAGAAACTATAATAGTAGAACATTAGTGATTTCTACTGAGACAGTCACAAGGACTGTGAACACAGCTGTGGTTTGCTGCTGACATTCACAATCGAAGGAAATGCTACAGTACAGTTAGAGGTTAGTGAATACAAACAAACATATGTTTTCCCCATCCAAGTTCACAGACTCCTGAATTTCAGCACTCTCCTTTGTTTCAAGTGTAGCTATCAGGGCTTTTTTGGGCTTCCCAGGTGGTACTAGGGGTAAATAGTCTGCTTGCTAATGCAGGAATGTAAGAGACATGGGTTTGATGCCCTGAGGATGGTGTAGCATCCCACTCCAGTATTCTTGCCTGGAGAATCTCATGGACAGAGTAGCCTGGTGGGCTACAGTCCATAGGGTTGCAAAGAGCTGGAGACGACTGAAGCGACTTCACACGCCCACTGAGCTTTTTTGACTCTCTATCCATGGCTATGTTAGATTTCAAGCAATTAGTGAAGATCTGATTACTGATAAACTATCCCACAGCAATGCTTGACTTTTTTGGTGAATGTGGATTATAGGTTTGTACTTACTTTTTACTCCTTTGTACATATACATTTATACAAAAGTGAAAGTGTTAAGTCACTCAGTCATGTCCAACTCTGTGATAGTAGCCTGCCAGGCTCCTCCATCCATGGCATTCTCCAGGCAAGAATACTGGAGTGGGTTGCCATTCCCGTCTCCAGGGGATCTTCCTGACCCAGGGATCGAACCCGGGCCTCCTGCATTGCAGGCAGATTCTTTACCATCTGAGCCACAAAAGTAACATGCAAATATGTGGATGTGGCCTTTCCTAGGGACTTCCCAGGTGGCTCGGATGGTAAAGAAAAGCCTGCAATGTCTGACTGAACGGGCTGGCTAATTACCTTGCTGCTACGTTTCTGAGTTCCCAGTCATCTCTCCCCTGCTTTATGTTAATCTCTATAGCGTCTTCCTCTGTCAGCTTTCAGAGGCTCCTTCTGGTCGGGGTCTTAACCTTTGCAGGTGTTACTTCAGGATGCTGAGCAGAGAGGGAGCAAGACCACATGTCTGTGTGCCACGGTGAGTCCCTGGGGCTCTCACATTTCTGGTCTGTTAACAGTTTCTTATATTTCAGTTACAGAGGCAGAGAGAAGTCAGGGTCTGCCCTTCTCGTGACGGTTTCTAAATGCCACTATGCCAAAGGTCATGTGATTTTTTTATTTTCTGTCATGCCTTGGCCTCAGAAGAGTTGGTAGGTAACTAGCTCTTTTCTACAATAACATCTTCTCCTGCCCGTGGATGCCTTGAGTCACCATGAGATGATAAGCCCATTAATTAACCTGACAAAGACCTTTCTTCGCAGTGGAGACTGCTTATCACTCAGCAGGAGTGCCTCCTAGTAGGGTTGGTGCACAAAAGGAAACAATCCATCGGGACATGAGTTATGGCATCTCGAGGAGTGAAGCCCACGTGACGGGAGAACTGCAGCATTCCCAGCCACACCTGGAGCACACATCCTTCAGTGTGCGTGAAGCTCTCCCACATCTGTGTTCAGGACGCTTTTGTCCCCCTCCTTTGTTTTTTTTTTTTTTTTTTTTTTTTAATGAATTGGTGACTTGCTTAGTGAAAGTGGGTAAGGAAAGAAGTCTCCAGCCTATAGTCCTCAGAATATAGGTTTGTAAGATTATTTTCTTTCTAAAACATTTTCAAAAGCAGAAATGGAAACTTTAAATGGCAGAGGAAAAGAATAAGCAGAAGGGAACTGCTTAAAAATCACTTCAAAAGTGGCTTCCCTGGTGGGCCAAGCGGTTGAGAAGCCACCTGCCAATTGCAGGGAACGTGAGTTCGATCCCTGGTCGGGGAAGATCCCACATGATGTGGAGCGGCTTAGCCCGTGCACCACAGCTACCGAGGCCTCAGCTCTGCAGCAGGAGAAGCCACAGCAATGAGAAGCCCGAGCACCGCGATGGAGAGCAGCCACGAAGAGCAGCCCCCGCTTGCCACCACTACAGAAAGCCTGGGGGCAGCACTGAAGACTCAGCATAACCAAAAATAAATAAATAAACCTCAAAAAAAAAGAAAAAGAAAGAAAGGCTTCGCTTTGAAAGAAAGGCTGTTTACTGGGCACATTCATACAGAGAACGAGCTGGCTGAATCCTCATCATCTTGAAATAGGTTTATATACCAGAGATAACCAGTTCATTGGCTATCTGGAGAAGCAGACACTCAAATAAAAAACAGGACAGAGAGGTGGGTGGGGAGGATGGCAATGGGACTGTGACACTTTAGAAACACGAAGCAAAATTATTCTCAGGGCAGTCTTTGCATGGGGAGGCTTTTTAGTTATTCAACAGTGCTTTGGAACAAATCAAACTGCACATAAAGATACACTATGGGCAGAGCAGCTAACAAGCAGGGTCACTGAGAGTACAGTGCAAGAACATACAGGATCTGATGGCAAAAAGACTTTTGCAGGATGTGCCTGTGGGACATTTAAGATATTTATGGTTACTATTTTACTTATACTGCTTAGAGGACAATCACTGCTTGTTTATTCCTGAATCCTTGGTTTTGTCTTAACTTTTATATAATTTTATATTATTGTAGGAAAAAAATGGAAACAGGAAAGGGTCAGGAACTCCCGGGAGGGGAGAAACAGGCCATAGAACATTCTTTAGCCCAATTTAAGGGTGAGACAAATGGAAAAACATTTGCCAACCACACAACCTTGAAGAGTCACTTCTCTTGCCCTATAGGCCTTTGGGAGCTTAACAGCCATTGAGATTCACTCAACGGTGGAAGAAACTAGCATAAACCCATTAGATTTTAGGTAAGTGATGTAAACTTCACTGACACTCAAAAGTCATTCTGGATATAAAATGCACTTTGTTCCAAAGGATATCTGATCTGCCAGCGGTCAGAAGATTTCATAATTGACCTGATATTTCTCTGTCTGTTATTTTCCCCTTGTTATGTTTATAAAGCTTTGGTTGCATTGATAATTTTCCAGGAAATCGGTGTCAGGTAACAACCCCACCATGAATAGCTACCTCTAGAGAGCAGGGAGTTTTATCTGGCGCTGAAAACATGCTGGTTGGTTTTCTACATACATGTTTATTTTCAGTTCAAAGACCAAATAGAAAACTCCATCGTGGAAAATGTTACCTGTTCGTTCACACTCTTTTAATCCCTCAGCCCCCATAAAATAAACGTTCTAAAGTGTAAGCAGTGGGCAATCATGTAAACTCTGCAGAAACAGAAAATAAATTAGTTTCTTTCAAGACTTGGGGGAGGTCCTTTTCCTGAATGCTAGACTCTGTTGCAAACAGAATCTGTCTTGAACGAAGAATAAATCTTTGGCCTATTTCACCATTTCCCCAGCATTGCGTAACAGCATATTTCAAATTCACTTTGTTCTCCAACTGCAGCAAAAAGGCAAGGAGTAGTTTGCCTTTGTGGAGCCTGAAAGACAGAAAAAAAAAAATTTTCAATGGTTTAAGAATGGCCTTTTCCTCTGGTGTCAAACTGTTCATATGTTACAGCTCTAAAGCTGAAGAATCCAAGAAAATTTGAGAGCAGATAAGTGATTCTATTCACAAGACAAGGCTGGGATCACTTGGAGTCTTCTTACTTAGGAGCAGTGGAGAATCTGATTCTGCATCACTTAGGATTGAGCCAGCATGAACATGGCAGGTTGCAGTTCTGAATTTCCAAAAAGATTTTGCTTGGGGGCCATGGCTGAAATCCTCTGACTTCTAAATTTGGGATCTACAAGTTTCTAGGATCCTGTTGAATGGGAACATCCCAAGATTTTAGATTAGGAAGCCTGTTGCCTTGGATTTCAGTTTCGCTTTAATCATAGGCTTAGAAAGCACAGTCTGAAAAATTCCTCTAGGACAAGAATGGAAGTGAGTGGATCTGGAATTTCTTACTACTGTTAAAGCTTTGCTGTTTTCTCACAAAGGATGCTAAGACTCTCTGCCACTGTAAATCCTGCAGTCTTTCAGGAAAAGAAGTGATCAAACCACATTTTAAAAAGAACAAAGAAAACACCTAAGTTAAAAAAAAAAAAAGTGTTCACCAGGAGAAATGTAAATACAAGCACTTGGCCTTTGATCTGAATTTATACATGGAGGAATTTATCTACTGGGCCAAGAGTTCAAACTCGGCTGGAATACAGCAAGCCAGCCTCCCACGGCTGAGTGCAGGGTCTGGAGCCAGAAGGATGCTTGATTAGCTTCAGAACAGAGGACCGTGATGAAGGCAGGGGACAAGGAATTCCAAATACTCCCCTAACGCCTGATTCAAGTCAGGGAAGTAAACAGAAAACAGGAGGAACGCAAGCATAACAAACATTATCAAAATGAAAATATTTTTGATGTTAGGAAGGGAAGTTTTCCTGGTGCAGACCTTGCCTCTCTGCTCAGTACCACGCCAGCCTCACATCAATGGCTCTGGAGACCCCAGACGGGAGGCACAGTGAGTCTTGGGGAGGGAAGAGGCGTGCTGTGCTGTGGGGGTGGCGGGGATGAGGGTGGGCTTGGTGGAAGACCCTTGGATTAACCACGTGACCTCTATACCAATGACTTAGTATTTAAAGGGGCTTAGAATCTGTGGTTCCATATTTTCAGAAAACTCAAAGGGTGGGTATAGAACGTCTGATTATGTATTAAAAAAAATCAGAAATGCAAGAGTGAAGGTGCAAAAGAATCAGTTGTCTGGTGTTTATTCAGTGGGGGGAAAAACAATTCTAGATGTTTACTTAATAAGACATCTTTTGGAAAATAGAACTTGCAGTGATGTGGCCACAAGACACAGACTGCTGGCTGCCGCAGGAATATGCAGGAGGCAAGAAAGGGAGTCTTTCCCAGTGCCTCTGCTGGATGGAGGGTGGCCTTGCTGGCACCTTGATTTTGGCCTGTGAGTGTGTGCTAAGTCGCTTCAGTCGTGCCTGACTCTGTGCAACCCTATGGACTATAGCCCGCCAGTCTCCTCCATCCGTGGAATTTCCCAGGCAAGAATACTGGCGTGGGTGGCCATTTCTTTCTCCAAGGGAACTTCCTGACCCAGGGATGGAGTCATCATCTCTTACATCTCTTGCATTGGCAGGCGGGTTAATGACTTGTATCAACCAGGAAGCTCCAGATTTCAGCCCACTAATACTGATTTCAGACTTCTAGTCTCTAGAACCACAAAAGGATATGTTTCTGGTATTTAAAACCACCAAGTATCTGCTATAGCAGTCTTTGGGGATAAAAGACGCATGCACAGGCACACACACACATCTCATAGAGGAAACGAGTTGCTCTCTCTTCTTTCTAACTAAGAAAATTTCAGACGGTAAAGAATCCGCCTGCGATGTGGGAGACCTGGGTTCGATCCCTGAGTTTGGGAAGATCCCCTGGAGGAGGGAATGGCAATCCACTCTAGTAGTCTTGCCTGGAGAATCCCCATGGACAGAGGAGCCTGGCGGGCTACAGTCCATGGGGTTGCAAAGAGTCGGACGTGACCAAGTGCTAAGCACACACACTTATATCAATTACTGGTAATAACACTTGGCTCTTGGCTTTTCTTTGCTGAAAACCATCTTTTATTAGTTCCCATTGTTGAATGATAGAGGTTAAAGTTATATATGCTACCAATGTGACTTTAAAATAAAAATGAAAATTCAGCCTCAATAGTATTTGTGAAGTTGATGCTGACATATTTTGACAATTTTTAAAAGCTGAGGGTGACTAATTTAGAATCTTTTGCATCATGATTTGTTTGAGATTTGCTTTTGAATTGAGGAGAATTAACTCTGCATCTCTTATTAGTTAAGGTGTCTAACAGTCACTGGGTGCTTATTAACCAGTCTGAAGGTCTGACTGAAAAATGGCTTCAGTGAAATGGAGAGAATTTCAGGTTCATAGCATTTAGTTAAAACTTTTCCTCTACTTTACAAGTTCTAACCCTTTAAAATCAAGTAGTCAATTATAACTAATGTCATAACTGAAACTTTTCTTTTTTCATTGACCAGGAATTTCTTATATATTAGCCTCATATAGACGGAGAAGGCAATGGCACCCCACTCTAGTACTCTTGCCTGGAAAATCCCATGGATGGAGGAGCCTGGAAGGTTGTAGTCCATGGGGTCACTGAGGGTCGGACACGACTGAGCAATTTCACTTTCACTTTTCACTTTCATGCACTGGAGAAGGAAATGGCAACCCACTCCAGTGTTCTTGCCTGGAGAATCCCAGGGATGGGGGAGCCTGGTGGGCTGCCGTCTATGAGGCAGCACAGAGTCGGACATGACTGAAGCGACTTAGCAGCAGCAGCAGCCACATATAGATTTAAAGTTATTAGAAAAATCATGTTTCCAGAGTTTTCAGAAATACTATTTCCGTGCCTTATTTAAAAAAAAAGATTATTAGACCCCCTGCTCCCCAGGAAAAGTTTCCTTTAAAAGTGAATTAATTAAGAATCTCACAGCTGTCAAGCTTCAAAACATTCCCCTTCAGTTAGAGAGGGGAGAGTTAATTATCACCATCTTTCAGAGATGTTACAGATGTCATCTTAGATTTAATTATCACAATCTTTTATGTAAGCAGCTTGGGCTTCCAGCCTGTTTTGGCGCCTGCCTGGGAGTGGAAAACAGGGGCTTACTCTACTACAAAGATGGATTCACGTGAGGAACTGAAGACCTTTTTCTTGAAACACAATGATGAGGAACAATTTTTGAGCTGCTTCTTGAAAAGACAGTTTCAGGATTAAAATCATAAAGTTCAGGAGCAACCCTAAGAAACCCCAAAACTCTATGGTCTACAGTCTGGGGATAAGAAACTCTGTCCACAGAAGGCTTGCAGGCAGCAGCCAATCAAGATTAATTTATGATTATTAAATATCACTGAAACTTTCTGCTCCGAAGAGAGTTTGGGGAAGAAAATGAAGTGGTATTAATATTATACTGCTTTCTGCATGTGTAATTCAAGAAAAACAATGAGAGCAGGACCAGAGTCAATTTGATTCCATACTAATCAAAACTTTGCACATCAGAATGAGGTAAGGGAGTGTCTGAATCCTTCAGGAAATCTGCCAGGCTTTCTTGAATTCATTTGAATCCTGCCAAGACTCAGAAATATGATAAAGATTCAAAACAAGAAATCCAAAGGAGGAGGAGAGTCAAACCCTCAAAGTCAGTCATCATCTAACAAAAGACTGATCAGTAATGTCACAGGATCAGTTTCACTGGGACAAACAACTTATTTTAATTAGTTCCATTTGGTAACATCCAAAAGAATGAATCATGCCCTTATTCTGACAATGGCAAAAGCAAGACAGGGCAAGTTTGGACAGGAGAAGCAAGAACTCAAATTGTGGTGGTTTCTTGACACCTCTTGACTGTAGGAAGTCTCACCCTTTCCTGGAAGGTGAGATGAACAGGGAAGGAGAGAAAGTGGAAGGGAAGAAAGGAGAAGCTTCTTCCATATGGGATATGTCATGTCTGGAACACATTTTACAAAGAGTAAGAAGAGCAATGCTCTGCAGCTGAGTCCACAGAAAGATCTGGAGTCTGAACACCGTGTGGGCAAAGCAACCCACTGAACATTTCCTCTCCCCAAATATGCCCAAATCTGAGTTATCATTCAAGCTTTAAAAGCTTTATCATTTAAGCTTTTTATTTTATGCATTTTAATAGCCAAAGACCTCTGACTGTTAGTCTGTGGGTTCATTGTTCTAAGGAGACCCCGAGAGGGAATGTTTGCTTTGAACAGTGGTTTTCTCTTACTGGATCGTCTGCAATTATTCAGGCAGGGTCAAGTGATGGGTTTTGAACTACTGCCCACCAAGCCGACAACAGGGTTTGGCAATTCACATCAAAGAAAGAAGTCTTGGATAAGTGAGTGGGAAAAGCCATTCAAAGAGAGAGTTAAGAGGTAGCTCTAGTATACTTTGAAAAGAATTTTGACAAAATCATAGCTTTTAATACTGAAATAATTATCTTTTGTTATTAAAAAAAATTCACCCGGTTATCCCCAAATCATCAGTCTGTTCAAAGAACTGGTTATCATCTTTCAGAACGGGCCAAAATTCATTTATCCCATGAAAATGGTTTGTTTTGGGGCAGAAATGATGGGGTGAAACCAAGAGTAAGAGGATCTAGGTTGAGTCTTGGCTTTGGTACTTATCAGCTGTGCAACCTGAGCAAGTGGCTGACGTTTCTGGGCCAGAGTTTCCATAACTCTGACTTAACGCTACTACCCATTGCATGGTGTTGGGGCCAGCGTGACAAGTGACTGGGGATGGTGAAGCACTTCCCACAGCTGTGGAACAAAAGGTAGGGCTGAGAGTGGAAAGGCAATACGATTCCCCTGCCGTCTGGTGAATCAGGGTCATCCCTTGGCTTCCCCCCTCAGTGACCACAGGAAGGATCTAACTTCTCGGGACAACATCTGCCTGCAAGGGGTATTTAGCACAATGCCTGGCCCATTGGAGGGAATCCCCACAGGCCAGTGTCCTGACCCCAAACCTCTGCTCAGTCCTTCCTTAAAGTTCAAAGGGACACTTGTCAAGGGAACGAGGACACCAGGGTTTCAGTGTAGGTGCAGGGGAAGCTGAGCACGTGCTGTCTGGCATTACCTGAGTCTTAGCTGCAATAATTAAGGAGTAATCAGGTTTACATGACCTATGTGGAGAACAAATAAAAATGGACCAAGAGACTGAAAAAGAACTGTCCCAGAGAGAGAAAAGAACTGCACATTCTTGTTCTGGAGTAAAACAATTAAGTGGCAGAAATGTGGTATGATGGGTTGACATGACAAGAGAGATTAGTCTGGACAGGGTCAACACAAAGTTTAAGAGAAATGATACTGTGATTTTCCCCAAGGCCTGGCTGGGAAACCCCAGGCTTTCACACACACACACACATGCACCATTGTATCAAAAGACCAAAAGAACTGTTGTCATCAAAGCTCAAGTTTATGGGTTTCTCTGTTAAATCAGCCTCCCTTAGTTCATTTTCTGCAGTTTTTTTCATCAGTAATGACAAGGATATGAAGTGTGGTTGTGGTTAAAACTAAATAGAGCTCTCACGCCTCAGCAAAAAACACACATGGACAACCCCGAACACCACACACACAGCCCAAATCCCAAACTTCGTATTAATTTGTCTTTTACCTTGCTCATCCTAGCCTGTCTTCAGTGTAACAGTAACAGAGACTTAACAAAAACCAAAAACAAACAAATTCCCCATGTTGACTACTGACAGTGAAACAACGAACGAGGCTTCTCATGTGGCTCAGTGGTAAAGAATCCACCTGCTAAGCAGGAGACACAGGTTCAATCCCTGGGTCAGGAAGATCCCCTGGAGAAGAGAATGGCTTCCCACTCTAGTATTTTTGCTCAGAGAATCCCATGGACAGAGGAGCCTGGCGGGCTATAGTCCATGGAATCTCAAAAGAGTTGGACACGACTAAGAGACTATACAACAAACACAACAACAGGTGAAACAAACAAAAGTTGAGAGTCCCATGTGACTGCTTAACTCAGGGACATAACTCAACTCAGGGCATAACTCAGGGACAACTGGAAAGAAGGGTCTTCAGGTCAAACAACCTCATCAGGAAGGCTCAGAATATGCTGCCAAGAGGGAAGGGTACTGGGCTAAGGACCAGGAACTGGAGAGAGTGGGAGAAGGAATGGGGTGTTGGGGGAAAAGAAAGCATCTTGAGAATACGCTGAGGATGTGTTTGATATATGGGTGGGGAAAAGCAGCTCCAGGTCTCTTAACTTCTGATGGAGAGTTTTCCAGGGAGGAGAACTGGGAGGGTGTTCTTCATGATGGGAAGCCAGGGCAGAAGTCAGCAGGTATGGTCGTAGGACAGAGGGGCAGACGTGAATGAGACCAAAGCCCCACACTCCCTCCTGCTTGGGCTGCCTAAGCCAGCTCCAAGGCAAGCCCAACCCTCTACACTGTGTGGCTGCTGAGTCATCAAGGACTCTCATTTCTGCTGCCCTGTCCTTTCCTGTGACTCACAGGACCCTTTGAGCTCGATCTGTCCCATCTCTGAACCTTTCCAGTGTAATAAGAGCCCAACCACCTGCTGTGTGAGAGTGCTGTGAGTTACACTGTATCCTCCAAAGGTACGCTGAAGTCCTGACGCAGTACCTAGGACAGGGCCTTTAACTGGAAATAGGGTCTTAGCAGATAAAATCAAGTTAAGATGAGGTCAGTAAGGTGGTTTGCCATTCAATGTGCCTAGTGTCTTTTTAGGAAGAGACAGGGAGGAGCAGAGGGATGACGAGGATGGATGGCCACCAGAAGCTAGGAAGAGGCCAGCAAGGATTTTGCCAGAATCTGAATGCATGGCCTTTGGATGACACCTTGACTTTGGACCTCTCACCTCCAGAACTGTGGGAGCATAAACATCTGTTGTTTGAGTCGCCCAGTTCTGACACTGTTATGGCAACCCTGGAGAGAAACGCGCCAGGAGTCCTTGACCACATGCTTCTAACTCTGGACTAAGAGATGTGCGGTAGAAGGTACAGTTGGTGGAGGTGATGACAGCAGATATTAGTTCTAATTCTAGAAAAAGAGTAATGAGTTTACAGGACTCCTTTGACAGGGCAAGAGACGTCTTAAACAAATCTATACTCAGAGATGGTGTGATTGACTTTCATTGGAATTGAATCCAGGCAAACCAAGGAGCTGCCCATCTAAAAACATATCCATACTCAGGAGTGACCCCAGTCATGACTATAGCTAGGTAGGGGTTCACAGTAACCAAGTGAGGAAATTACATATTAGACCATTTGTGTAAGAAATATAAGAAAAATAAAACAAAAAGAGATCTGAACTAGGGAAAAAAGAAAGCAAAGAAAGGAAAAGGAAAAAGCCCAAGAGCTTACCTGAATCGGGTCCTGTGAAAATCTCGCTCACTCAGAACAAGCCTTTGACCTGCTCTGTTTCTGTATCGAGATCTATGTCGTAGAAGCAGGGCCGAGTCGGCAGTCCTGGCATGGTGCTCATCTGGGGGAGAGAATGGGAGATTACATCATTAAGCCATGCTGCACTGTGATCACTCCAGACAATGTCCATCCAATGACAGAAATTAACTCTATAATTCAGTGCAGTCCCATGTAACTTTGGGTTATAAATACACATATCATTTTATATCCACCATCTGCTATTTCAATCTTTGTTCAAGGAAAGGAAATCCTCCCATGGTCCCACAAGACACCATAACTCCCAAACAGTGACCTGTGAACCTTTTTTTTCTAAGTCAAATCTCGATGATGAAGCCTAACGAAGATGAGCCCTTCTGGCTGAAGGGGACAGTGGCTGTGAATGGGACCAATGACAGCCTGCTGACCACCCCCAGACACATTTTGGTAAAATCGCTAACTCTTGGAGCATAGTTTGAAAACTCCTGTTCTCCAACTGGTCTACTTTACCAGCTAGAACTGTTGTTTATTGAGAACTTACTATGTGCCAGGTATTGTACAAGCACTTTACTTTTTTATTACTTTTTTTTTTTTCCTTTTTGGCTGCACTTAGCTGCCCAACCAGGGAGAGAATCTGTGTCTGCTGCAGTGCACGTGTGGAGTCCTAACCACTGGACTGAAGGGGAATTCTCAATGCTTTACTTTTTTCCATCATTCCCCAAACCCTATGAAGTAGGTACTTTTATAATTTCCATGTTACAAGGAACATAATGGAAGGTCAGAGGTGTGAAGTCATTTGCCCAAGGCTGCAAAGGTAATAGGGGCTTCCCTGGCAGCTCAGTTGGTAAGGAATCCGCCGGCCATGCAGGAGACCCAGGTTCAATCCCTGGGTCAGGAAGATCCCCTGGAGAAGGAAATGGCAACCCACTCCAGTATTCCTGCCCGGAAAATCCCATGGACAGAGGAGCCTGGCGGGCTAGTCCATGGGGTCACAAGAGGTGGACATGACTTAGCGACTAAGCCAGCACCACACAAGTAATAAACAGTAAAATGAGATATTGAATTCCATACCTGTAATCTCGAATTACTCATTTAAACACCACTACCACCACCGTATGGGCACTTCATAGTCTTATGTGGATAACTTAAGTTCCCCATTACCATTAGAAGTAGGCACTAATTTTAACCTCACTTTACTGATGAAAACAGAGGATGTGTGCATGCTAAGTTGTTTCAGTTGTGTCTGACTCTTTGTGACCCCATGGACTGTAACCTGCTAAGCTGCTGTGTCCATGGGATTCTCCAGGCAAGAATACTGGAGTAGGTTGCCATTTCCTCCTCCAGGGGATCATCCTGATCCAGGGATCAAACCCACGTCTCTTATGTCTCCTGCAGTGGCAGGCAGATTTTTTTACCACTAGTGCCACCTGGGAAGCCTGAATTCAGGATACTTAGGCACAAAGGATGTGCTCAAGGACACATCAGTGGTGGAGACAGAATTAAAACCAGGCCCGTGCTCCTCACCGCTATGCTGCACTGTGTCCAGATCGGTTTTGCAAAGTGCACTCTTTGTCTACCTGCACCAGCGACCCTTGGTGAGCAGGGGAAGCGGTCCAGTTCCCTCTGGTGATGCTCACACACTAAACACGCGTCTAGGAGCCAGAGTGAGGCTCCTGGAGAGTGCTCCTTATCGACTTTAACATTACCCACTTCTTCCCCACCTGGCCAAAAGTTCTCAACACGAAGGGAACCCAGATAAAGCCTCTGTCTCAGATCTCAGCTCTTTCACTCTTAAGGTCCTTTCTGCAGTGGCAGGATTCCCTATCCGCCACCCACTCTTCCCTCCTACGATGCTGACAGGTCCTTCCTACTCAAACTTGGGGGGACTGTAGACCAGTAGCATCACTATCACCCAGGAGCTTGTGGGAAATTCAGTCTCTCAGGGCCCACCCTCGGCCAGCTGAATCAGAACCTGCAATTTCGGCTCATCTCCAGGAGCTTCCTGTGCACGTGACCGTCCCAGTAGCGCTGGCTTAGTCAGTGTGGCCTAGGATGTCTCTCCCACCATTCCCCCTAGCCCTGGGACAGGGAGCTCGAAGGGAAGGGGCTGAGGAGGAGCAGTGAGGAAAGCCCTTTCAGCCTTGATGAAAGGCTGTTAGTTCTTCCTGGCGTGAGCTGCAGGTCAGGGAGGAAACCTGCGCACCTGTGGTTTCATAACCTCCAGGACTGCGTGTGTCTGAATGACAGGGGTCTACAGGCCCAGATGTAAAACACCGTGACATAGTGGCCGGCTCCTGTCCTGCTGACTGCACAGGACTGCTCTTCAGTATATTATGGGCTAAAGAGGCTTCTGAGCCACCACTGATAGCCTGTCTCCAGGAAAATGTGCTCTGGGTTTCAAGCAATGAACTACAAACAATTTCTGGCACGCAACCTGCTCGTAGGTGGGGACTTCCCGTACTTTAAAGCTTCTGGTATCCGGATGGCTACTTATCCTCCTGAGGTTTCTGTTCCTAGCAAAGGGGTAACATTTTTCTCTGGTTACTACAGTGGCTTCTCCTAGGAGAACCCAGAAAGAAACCCACGCTTAATGTTTTAGCACTGAGACATCAAACACAAAGGATGCTGGTGAGAACGGTCCATATTTTTTTCAGTTGCCTGGGCTACAAAGTCATACCAGTTACTCTACAGCAGTTTTCCTACCTAATCGCATTCTGACATGAATATTTAAAGATGCCTTTATGATCTGTGTGGGGATATGGATTTGGAAAAAGGAATCAATGTTTTATAGTTGGGGATGGACATGTACACATTGCTATATTTAAAATGGATAACCAACAAGGACCTGCTGTATAGCACACGGAACTCCACTCAATATTATATGGCAGCCTGGATGGGAGGTGAGTTTGGGGGAAACTGGATACATATGTGGGTTTCCCAGGTGGCTCAGTGGTATAGAATCCACTTGCTGATGCAGGAGTCATAGGAGATGCGGGTTCAATCCCTGGCTTGGGACGATCCCTTGGAGAAAGAAATGGCAACCTGCTCCAGTATTCCTGTCTGGAGAATCCCATGGACAGAAGAGCCTGGTGGGCTACAGCAGTCCATGGGGTTGCAAAGAGTCAGACACGACTGGGTGACTGAACATGCATGCACACGTGGATACATGTGTATGTGTGGCTGAGTCCCTTTGCTGTTCCCTTGAAACTATTGGAACACTGTTATTGCTATAACCAATTATAAAATTTGGTTATACTCCACCTCTAATTTAATTCACTCTCTAGGTTGAAGGGATCCAGGTGAGGATTCCGACCCATACGTGATGGCTGGTGCTTCTAAGGCAGCAACGCTATTCACTCCAGGGCAGAATTCAGTACGAGGCAGATCAGATCTAAATCCGTAAGAGGTGAGAAAGCCCATGAAGAACCCCGAAGGCAATGCATCTCGGGCCAAAGCGACAACGGTATCTTCTATCATGGACAACACAATTGCACTGTCCGCTTGTTCACATGCTTTTTTTACAGATGGGAAACTTCAACTCTCCGCCATTCACGTTTAGCTGGTGCCAGACCAAGATCGACAAAGACAGTGTGATTTGTGTGCTTCCTGGAGCTGAACCGCCGGCTGCACTGAATCAGCGCACGTGTCTTTAGGTCATTCTGATGCTGTCACAAAACTGGGAGCTTTTCAGAGTAGCCAAGATATTACATGCCAGGAAGTATAAAATGTCTTTCCTCTATTTTCAACTTATTTTACTCAAATGGGAGGAAAAATGAATTGTCAGAAGACTCTCGGGTTTCTTTCCAATGATGCAATAGTCACTTCCAAGAATCAAGAATCCAGTTTATTCAGGATGAACAATAGACAAGGAAGCTTGTGGAGCATGCAGAGATGGGGTGACTCCCAGCCCTGGGGACAAAACCACCTCCATTCCAGAGATTTTTAAAATAAAATTCCTGCTGAGGACTTCCCTGATGGTACAGTGGCTAAGAATCTGCCTGCCAGCTCAGGGGACATGGGTTCAATCCCCGATCGGGGAAGATCCCTCCTGTTGTGGCCCGTGCACTGCAACCCCTAGGGCCACCGTGATGAGAAGCCCGATCACTGCAACGTAAAGTAGCCCCTGCTCGCCACAAGTAGAGAAAGCCCAAACAGCATCCAAGATCCAGCACAGACAAAAATAATTAAAAAAAAAAAAAAAGACTACTAAAAAAAGAAAAAGTCCTGCTGAGCAAAGTCTGTTACCAAAGGATTGGAGCCCCCAGACAAGAGTCAGCACAGAATGACAGGAAAGAATGTGGACAGCCCTTGGGAGTTGACCTCTGGCCCCATGCCTGGGGTCAGTGGCGATCTATGTTGACTTTATTTGTGTGCCCTCTAAGAAGGCCTCCTGCTTAAAATAACCAGGGGCCACTAAATTGTACTTACTTGTCACGCTGCATTAATGGATTCTTTTACAAAGGCTGAAAAACATACGTTTTTGCCCTTCACGCCCCTAATTTTAGCCACAATGAATCTTCCAAATCTTTGATTTCGAGTTAAGCTTATTTGAGAGAAATGATGGGCTGTAGGAATAGCGTTTATGAATGTTCATTAAAACCAGTAAAGAGAAAATATTCATATACTTAAAACTTGTCATTCAGAAGTAAATGCAGAACACTCATAGAATGAGTAGAAAAATTACCCAAAAATCTGTTTCATAAAATGATAGAATCATATATACCAACCACTTAGCCAAAATGTTATCATAGTTAATTTTGTTGCACTTGTGAAATAATTTCTTTTCTGCCTTCTCCTTAAATCTACTACTTTTTCCTACTGGATAAGCCATCCAAGTTTATTTTAACTCAAAAAAAGAAATAAGCATTTTAACTCACACCTATTTTGTTCCTTCAGTTCATGACCCGAAATGGAATCCCTTCTATATCTTTCCTCCACCAAATTGATGACTGAACACACATATCATCTCATTTCAAAAATTTAAAAACAACAAAAATGACTGCAATGATTAATTACATGATGATATAATCTAAATAAAAAGATTCTTTTTGATGAAACAATAAGTCAAAAATTTAAACTATTGAGCAAAAGTATCTTCTGAATTGTAAATACAGTGCCTGACAATATTAGGCCTGTAAAAAATATATTTTAAAACAGATGAGTAACATGGAGGATGATTACAGAGTTACGTAACAAGCAGAAAGAAGCCTTCTCGAGGACTAGGCTTTTTCTTTGTTACTCCCCCCAGTGTCTTTGGATGTGAGGGGCAGAACTGTATATATCTCATGGTCGTGTGGATAATTAGACAAGCTACTCTACGATGATACACGAGGAAAAATGGCCAGTATAAATATTGAGTTAAAGGAAAGAAGAGAGGTATTTCAAGTCATGGTAATGAAGAGGAATTCCACCTGCTTGACTTGGTGGCGATGGACGCTCTGGGATTGCTTTCTGGGTTAGGTAAGAACCTCCTGCACAGCCAGTGACTGCCAGGGATGTTCTGGGTGCTTGGCGCATTTTCAGAGCGCGTTTACCTCTCCTGGTGGCCAGTGAATGCCTGTTCCTATGTGAAAGGACAGTGAGGCTTCATTCAACCCACAGTCCTTTGCTGATCACTTACCATGGAGACACCAAGGTGACCAGGACCTGGTCCCTGCTTCCAGAGGAAGAGACCATTAAAGTGGATCATTTGGGTCAAGTCACTTTCTATTTCTTGGTTAAAAAAAAAAACCCTCAAAAAATATCTTTTCATTCTTTGCGTTTTATATAAAAAGAATGAACATAATAAATGCTTAACGTCTGACTTTCAAAGACAGAAGTCAAGTTCAATGGCTGTAAAGATGACCCTACTGTGCCCAGGTATTGGGCCAGTATTACAGAGCTCAGGTGATTCCAACTTATTTCAGTGGCCTTGAATAAAAGACTGAGCAAGCACAGTTATTTCTCTCTTCTTTTGTAAAGGAAACTATAATTCTTAGGGCTAAGAAGCCTGTTCCAAACTAACTTTTCCATTAGTTTAAAAAAACCTTACTTTCAACAAAATACTTTCAAAAAGAAAGTACTTTCAATCAAGAAGTAAAAAATAATAAAAGTAAAAACCCAAGTCTTGCTCCCCTAATACTGCTTCCCAGAGGTAACCCATGTAAACAATTTCTTGTGCAAACTCCCAGGTAATTTTCTATTCTTATATAAGCCATGTGATTATATTACATGTATGTATATAGTTAAATACAGGACTTGGATAATTCCACATGTACAATTCTGAAATCTGATTCTCAGGAAGATGAAAACTTAGAAGAGGTAACTAGGGTAATTTCTAAACAAAGGAATGTGGCTGGAGAGAGGAGACTCAAGGAGAGTGGTTGCCAACACACTCTACATTTGACCCTTGAATCATGTGGGCGTTAGAGGCACGGATGTCCAGCAAGGTTGAAAATCCACGGATCATTTGTAGCTGGCCCTCAGTATCCACCGTTCCTCCCTATCCTCGGATTCAACCAATGCAGATCTTGGATTGTGTAGTACTGTCATATTTAACTGAAAAAAAGAATCTGTGTAGAAGTGGACCCGCCCTGTTCAGCCCCTGTTGTTCAAGGATCAACTGCATAATGTAAAGTCAATGGGCCCTGCCTTTCGGAAAATGAGGGATTAGGGAGAGTGCTTTAGAAGAAAGGGAAAATAAATATGAAGCAGAAGGGTCTGACTGACCCAATGTCAACAAAGGAAATGAAGAAACTGGGCAGCTTTCATGCATAAGCTAAAGAACTCCAATACTACAGCCTTTTAAGTTCAAAGACCACTCTGCACTTGAGATGTCTCCCCCTGCCCCGCCCCCACACACATACACTAAAGAATTTATTTTCCTTTTTTTGGCTCTGATTTCAAGTATGGAACCCTTAATCAGTTTTCAATTGTGGTTGCCAGGAAAGCTCCATGCTGGCTTGCCCAGTTAAGACACTGTCTTTCCTGTCCCCGTGCCTGGAAGACCAGAGGTGGCACAGTGGAACGTGCCACCTGTGGGCTTCTCTATTGTCCTCTGGGTTTATCCCCAGGCTTCCTGCATGGGCAGCTCTGGGCCACAAAGCCATACCGCGTGACATCCAGGACAAGAAAGAATGTCATCTTCATGGACTGACTCTTTATATGTTAATTATACGTTTCTCAGGTAAGAAAAAAGGGTTCATTAGATTTCCTCCTAATTTTTCTGGCTCTATAAGCAATTTTAAAACAGGCCCCTTTCTGTCAATCCTACTAATGACAATCAGCTCTGGCACTAGACCCATTAACTGAGACCTAAGTGAGAAGAGTCTTGACAGCACCTTGGACAGCAAGGAGATCAAACCAGTCCATCCTAAAGGAAACCAACCCTGAATATTCATTGTAAGGACTGTTGCTGAAGCTCCAATACTTTGGCCACTTGATGCGAAGAGCTGACCCATTGGAAAAGACCCTGATGCTGGGAAAGACTGAAGGTGGGAGAAGGGGACAACAGAGGATGAGATGGTTGGATGGCATCACTGACTCGATGGACACGAGTCTGAGTAAACTCCGGGAGAGAGCTGAGGACAGAGAAGCCTGGTGGGCTACAGCCCACAGGGTCACGAAGAGTCGGAAGTGACTTAGTTGACTACACAACAACAGAATACCAAGCAAACAAGGGCCTTTGATGACAAATATTAAGATAGAAACCTTTAGAAGTGTGATGAAAAACTGAAAACAGGTATGATTTTAAAATGAGTTCAGTCTTCATGAAAATTAAAAGAGGATTTCTCTCTCTGTGCAAGCCAAAGGAGATGATGTGAGCAGCACGAGTTCAATTCTTCCCAAGCTGCTCCTCTCTGCTGGAAATTTTGCAGTACATTCATTCACCAGCCCTCCAACGGGCAGGTTGCAGGCCAGGAGAACCTCTGCCAGCTTTGGCAAAACAAATCAATGTAATAACGTTTCATTGTTCAGAAACTCACTATTAAGTAATCAAATTCTGGTTTCTGAGAACCTCAGCTTCAGAAAACAAACTGTGCTGTTCTGGACATCTGTTTTATCCCAAGGTCCTACAGGCAATTAAATTATTCTGGAACTCTTGTAAGAAGGGAGAAGATAAAGGAGAAGGAAAGAGGAGGAGGGGGAAGGAGTGGGGGATCACGAAACCTTCCTTTACTTAGTTGAGCTGGTCTTTTCTTCAAGGAGCTTGGTGTTGAAGACATAGCTGCCCACATAATTTCCCTTTTCTTTTCAACTCCCTTCCCCTTGACCCCGGCAAAGCTCCTCCCTAGAGATAATAAGCTGCTGCAGCAGGAAAACATAGTAAGATGGGGGCAAATTGTATCCATTATTTTAAGCAAAGGAGTTGTCTTCTCTACCATTTACCAACTGGACACTTGGCTGGCTGAAGCTTGACCAGGAAACTGAATTAGGAAACAATTCACGACCACCCTGCCGTCTAATTTGGTTTTTGTTGCTGTTCAGTCACTAAGTCGTGTCTGACCTCATGGACTGCAGCACGCCAGGCTTCACTGTCCTTCACTATCTCCTGGAGTCTCCTGGAGTTTGCTCAAACTCATGTCCATTGTGTTGGTGGTGCCATCCCACCATTTCATCCTCTTCTCCTTTTGCCTTCAATCTTTCCCAGCATCAAAGTTTTTTCTAATAAGTCATCTCTTCGAATCAGGTGGCCAAAGGCTTCAGCTTCAGCAACAGTCCTTCCAATGAATATTCAGGGTTGGTTTCCTTTAGGATTGACTGATTTGAGCTCCATGCTGTCCAAGGGACTACCTAGTTTAACCATTTTAAATACTAGAGGCCTACACTGTTCTGCTACCTTTTTTCCCCCCTTTAGGTGGTTCAGACCAGATATCAGCAGAACGCTCTTTTACCTCCTGCTACCTGTTCTCTCCCCACCTCCACTTTTCATCTTGCAAATATAAAGCTATTGTTACTTTTGGTCAGATCAGGATTTATTAGGACAATGTAAATGTTACTCAAAGGAGGGCCATCATACATATTCTGATTACATTCTCATTCTTGTACAACCCCTGTTTCTCCTAGAGTTAATCAGTGTATCTTTATTAGGTTAGCTTTCTATAGACCTATCATTCACGCACTAATGCACTCTGACAGCCTTGGTCATCCCTTCACATTGCTGATGCATGAGGTTAGTTTTCCTTACAGCCTTCCTACTGGAGCCCATCCTCCTGTAGACCTACTAAACAGCTGATGGTGGGATCTCCCTTTGCCGTGATCCTGGGGATTCCTTTCTATTGCCTCCATTTCCATTTGCTATGCCACATTGTGGACATGGGTTTTCCAGGTGGTGTTAGTGGTGAAGAACCCACCTGTCAATGCAAGAGATGTGAGATGTGGGTTCAATCCCTGGGTTGGGAAGATTCCCCTGGAGAAGGAAATGGCAACCCACTCCAGTATTCTTGCCTGGAGAATCCCATGGATAGAGGAGGCTGGTGGGCTACAGTCCCTGGGGTTGCAGAGTCGACTTAACAACTAAACAACAATAGCTGTGGATATACCTCACTCATAATACTGGGTGACTCCCAGCAGCTGCCTCTCCCTGAGGGCAGGTGAGACTTGTGACTTACTTCTAACCAGAAGCACATAGCAAAGCTGATAGGGTTCCTCTATCTCAGCAGACTCAACTTTCCCCCATGCTGGCTTTTGATAAACTATCATGTTGTTGTTTAGTGGGTAAGTTATGTCCAAGTGAGACCCCATGGATTGTAGCCCATCAGGCTCCTCTGCCCATTCTCTCTGCAAGAATATTGGAGTGGGTTGCCATTTCCTTCTCCAGGGGATCTTCCCGACCCAGGGGTTGAACCTGGGTCTCCTTCATTACAGGCTGATTCTTCATTACTGAGCCACCAGGGAAGCCCATGGTATGAGGGGGCATAAAAAGCCAGATGGTAAAAACCATAGGTAGCCACTGAGACTGAAGCATTGCCTCCAAGTGACAGCCAGCAAGAGGCTGAACCCTCAGTCCTATAATTGCAAGGAACTGACATCTGCTAACCACCCTGCAAGCTTGGAAGAGAATCCCTAGCCTCACACGAGACCACAGCCCTTTACTCTAGCCTGAAGCAGGCAACTGTTGGGTTTGGACTCATGGTTAGCTATGAGATAACAAACATCTGTTGTTTAAAAAGGGCTAAATTTGTGGTAAGTTGTTATGTAGCGTAGAAAATTAAAATTAATGCATTTATCTTTCTGTTTTAAAATTTTTTCCTCATGTTTCTGTACTTTGAGCAATTTTATTTTAAAAAACAGACTGCATTATTTAGCAGTGTGGTATACAATAAACTGCACATGTTCATGTGTAAAATTCATTGTAAGAGTACACAAAACAAGGACTTCCCAGATGGTGTAGTGGTAAAGAATTTGCCTGCCATAGCAGGAGACTTAAAGAGACCTGGGTTCAATCCCTGAGTCAGGAAGATCCCCTGGAGGAGGGGATGGCAGCCCATTCCAATATTCTTGCCTGGAGCATCCCATGGACAGAGGAGTCTGGTAGGCTACAGTCTATGAAGTCTCAAAGAGTCAGGCACGACTGAAGTGACTTAGCATGTACATAAAACAAACTGCTGTGAACATTCATGTCCAAGCCTTTATATGGATATATATTTCATTTCTCTTGAGTAAGGAATGGAATGACTTGATCATATGGTTGGAGCACATTTAGCCTTTAAAGACAGGACCAAATTGTTTTGTAAAGGTGTTGTACTATTATACATTCCTACCAGGACTGTATGAGAGTTCCAATCGTTTTCACATCCTCACAAACACTTGGCATGGTCAGTCTTTTTAATTTCAGGTATTCTAAGAGCTATGTAGTTGTATCCCATTATGGTCTTAATTTGCATTTCCTTAATGACTAATGATGATAAGCATATTTTCATGTATTTATTACCTATATACAGGTCCTCATGAGATAGATGACCTGCAAATATTTTCTCCTTCTCTGTGGCTTATTTAATTTCCAAATATTTGGGGTTTTTCCCTCTGTCTTTCATTGTTGATCTCTAATTTAATTCCACAGTGGTTAAGGAAGATATTTTTGTATAATCTGAATCTTTCAACATTTACTGAGAATTAATTTGTGGCCCAGAATATGCTCTATTTGGCAAATATTCTGTTTGCATTTGAAATGGATGTGTATTCTAATGTTGTTAAGTAGTGTGTTTAATACAGTTAGGTAGATCAAGCTGGATTAAAGTGCTGTTCAAGTCTTCTATTATCCTTATTCCATTTCTGTCTATTTGTTCTGAGAGGTGTTTTAAAATCCCTTACTATATTTTTGGCTTTGTCTATTTTTCCTTGTAGTTTTCTTTCATCTGCGTTCAAGGTTATTAGACGTATAAACATGTAGGATTGTTATTTCCTGTTGATGAAATGGCCCCTTTACAAATATGAAATAACCCTCTTTATCTCTATATTATTTGCTCTAGGTCTATTTGGAAACCAATCCAGCTTTCTTTTGATTGCTATTAGCATTTTCCCGGCCTGTTTTCTTTAACCTACTAATAAAGTGGATTTCTTGATGGCAGCAAACAGCTGGATCTTGAATTTTTAGCCAATCTGATAGTCTCTGTCTTTCAATTTGCATATTTAGACCATTTGCATTTAATGTGATTACTGATATGGCTGGGTTTAAATCTACTATCTTTTGCTATTGCTATTCTTTTCCTCTCTGTCCTATCTATTCTTTGTTCTTTTTCTTCTCTTTCTCATCTTTTTTTGGATAGAGTATTTTTAATGATTTAATTGTTGCTTTATTAACTATCACTCCTGGTGTTATTTTAGTGGTGTCCTCAGTTTTTATGATACACATTTAACTTTTTAGTCTACCTTCAAGTGATGTTATACTCCCTCACATAAAGTGTAAGAATCTAAAAAAAAAAAAAAAAGTAGAGGGCCATTTCTTTCCTCTTGAACTTTGAGCTGTTGCTGTAATATATTTTGTTTCCATGTATGGTATAAACCCATCACTGTATTTCTATTATTTTTGTCCATAGTCGTTTATCTTTCAAAGAGTCTTCAAAAGTTTACCTCTGTAGATACTATTTCATGGTGCTTTTCATTCCTTTGAGTAGATCCAGGTTTCTGTCTGGTATAATTTTCATTCTGCAGAAGGACTTCTTTTATAATTTCTTATACTTCAGGTTTGGCTAATGATAAATTCTTTCAGCTTTTAATTGTTTAAAAGATTCCTTATTCCATCTTAGCTTTTGAAAGACATTTTTAAATTGTTAGAGAACGCTAAGTTTAAAATTCTCTTTCAGTACTTTAGAGATGTGGCCTCACTGTCTTCCAGTTTGCATTGTTTCTGATAAGAAATCAGCTGTCAGTTTATCTTTGTTCCTCTGTATACATTATCTTTTATCCTTTAAGATTTTCTCTTTATCATTGGTTTTAAGCAATTTGATTAAGATGTGCCTTGCCCTAACTTTATTCACATTTCTTGTACCTGGGATCTCCTGAAGTTTCATAACTTTGTGGGCTTATAGTTTCTATAAAATTAGAAAAAGATCTGCCCATTATGTCTTAAAATACTTGCAATCCTCTCCTCTGTCTCCTACGGATTCTAGCTCAATGACTGTTCTTTTCATTCATTTTTTTCCCAGCCATTTCCTGGTTCATTTTAGATAGTTTCTATTGTTATGACTTCAAGTTAACTAATCTTTTTTTCTTTGTTTTCTTCCCTCTAGTTTCTTGAACATTAAGAAAAAAACTGTCATAACTGTTTTAATGTCCCCATCTCCTAATTCTATCATCTATGTCATTTAAGTGTTAATTTTGGTTGATTTGTTTCACTACAGGTTGTATTTTCCCACTTGTTTACATGCCTGCTAATTTTGAATTGAATGTCAGACATCTTTCTGTGTACTGTATTTTTTTGTATTTATAAATATTTTTATACTTTGCCCTGGGATACAGTTTAGTTACTTGGAAACAACTTGATTTTGGAGGTTTTTTTTTTCTTTTAAAAACTTTGTTGGGTAGGATCAGAACTGTGTTTAGTCTAGGATTAATTTTTCCCTTACTACCGAAGCAAGACCGCCTGGCCCTGTGTGACAGCTAGGCACTGTTCCCTACAGGGATCCCTCTCCATACATGGCAGTCTAGAGACTTTCTCTAGGCCGAATGGTAGAGCAGGGCAATTGGAGGGCTCACTTTGTTTCCTGTTTCTCAGAGAACAATGTCCTTTATTGCCTGATGTCCAATGTCTTTTGCATTCCAGTCCCCTATAATGAAAAGGACATCTTTTTTTAGGTGTTAGTTCTAGGTCTTGTAGGTCTTCTATAGAAGGTCTTGAATAGAACCATTCAACTTCAGCTTCTTGAGCATTACTGGTTGGGGCATAGACTTGTATTACTGTGATATTGAATGCTTTGCCTTGGAAATAAACGGAGATCATTCTGTCGTTTGTGAGAGTATACCCAAGAACTACATTTTGGACTCTTTTGTTGACTATGAGGGCTACTCCATTTCTTCTAAGGGATTCTTGCTCACAGTAGTAGATATAATGGTCATCTGAGTTAAATTCACCTACCCCAGTCCATTTTTCCTAAAAGGTCAATGTTTATTCCTGCCACTTCCTATTTGACCATTTCCAATATACCTTGATTCATGGACTTAACATTCCAGGTTCCTATGCAATACTGTTCTTTACGGCATTGGACTTTACTTCCATCACCAGTCACATCCACAACTGGGTGTTGTTTTTGCTTTGGCACCATCTCTTCACTCTTTCTGGAGTTATTTCTCCACTCTTCTCGAGTAGCATATCGGGCACCTACCAACCCGAGGAGTTCATCTTTCAGTGCCATATCTTTCTGCCTTTTCAGTAGGAAGTCAAGAGATACCTGGAGTAACAGGAAAATTTGGCCTAGGAGTACGAATGAAACAGGGAAAAGGCTAACAGAGTTTTGTGAAGAGAACGCACTGGTCATAGCAAACACCCTCTACCAACAACACAAGGGAAGGCTCTACATGTGGACATCACCAGATGGTCAACACCGAAATCAGACTGATTATATTCTTTGCAGCCAAAGATGGAGAAGCTCTATACAGTCAGCAAAAACAAGACCAGGAGTGATCGTGGCTCAGATTATGAACTCCTTACTGCCAAATTCAGACTTCAAATGAAGAAAGTAGGAAAAGCTGCTGGGTCATGCAGGTATGACCTAAATCAAGTCAATTACGATTATACAGTGGAAGTGACAAATAGATTCAAGGGGTTAGATCTGCTAGGGTACCTGAAGAATTATGGACGGAGGGTCATGACAATGTATAGGAGGCAGGGATCAAGACCATCTCCCCAAAAAGAAATCCTAAAAGACATAATGGCTGTCTGGGGAGGCCTCACAAATAGCTGAGAAAAGAAGAGAAGCAAAAGGCAAAAGAGAAAAGGAAAGATTATATCAGTCTGAATGCAGAGTTCCAAAGATAGCGAGGAGAGATAAGAAAGCCTTCCTAAGTGATCAATGCACAGAAATAGAGGAAAACAATAGAATGGGAAAGACTAGAGATCTCTTCAAGAAAATTAGAGATACCAAGGGAACATTTCATGCGAAGATGGGCACAATAAAGGACAGAAATGGTATGGACCTAACAGAAGCAGAAGATATTATGAAGAGGTGGAAAGAATACACAGAAGAACTATACAAAAAAAGATCTTCATGAACCAGATAACCACGATGGTGTGATCACTCACCTAGAGCCAGATATCCTGGAATGCGAAGTCAAGTGGGCCTTAGGAAGCATCACTATGAACAAAGCTAGCGGAGGTGATGGAATTCCAGTTGAGCTATTTCAAATCCTGAAAGATGATGCTGTGAAAGTGCTGCACTTAATAGGCCAGCAAATTTGGAAAACTCAGCAGTGGCCACAGGACTGGAAAAGGTCAGTTTTCATTCCAATCCCAAAGAAAGGCAACGCCAAAGAATGTTCAAACTACTGCACAATTGCATTCATCTTACACGCTAGCAAAGTAATGCTCAAAATTCTCCAAGCCAGGCTTAAACAGTACGTGAACCATGAACTTCCAGATGTTCAAGCTGGATTTAGAAAAGGCAGAGGAACCAGAGATCAAATTGCCAATGTCCATTGGATCACAGAAAAGAGCTAGAGAATTTCAGAAAAACACCTATTTCTGCTTTACTGTCTATGCCAAAGCCTTTGACTGTGTGGATCACGATAAACTGTAGAAAATTCCTCAAGAGATGGGAATACCAGACCACCTCACCTGCCTACTGAGAAATCTGTATGCAGGACAAGAAGCAACAGTTAGAACTGGACATGGAACAACAGACTGCTTCCTAACTGGGAAAGGATTACGTCAAGGCTGTATATTGTCGCTCTGCTTATTTAACTTCTGTGAAGGAGGAGAAGGGGACGAGAGAGGATGAGATGGTTGGATGGCACCATGGACTCGATGGACATGAGTTTGAGCAAGCTCCAGGAGTTGGTGATGAACAGGGAGCCTAGTGTGCTGTAGTCCATGGGGTCGCAAAGAGTTGGACATGACTGAGCAACTGAACTGACTGTCCAATGTCTTGAGTGATTTTTTTCCCATATACTTTGTGCAGTTTCCTTGACTGTTTAAAATAGGAGGGTAAATCTGGTCTCTATTACACCATCTTCAGTAGACTGCCACTTACAAAGAATGCTATATACCACTGGATAAGATATAATCACGCAATAAATTTAGGTATGAATTTCATAGGCTGATGGAGCTTTTGAAGACTACACTACTCACTGTACCTAATTAAAGAGCAAGGTTAGTGGAAACATACATATAATGACAGAATTTGACATTAAGTAATCCAAGAATAAAACTATATTAATAGGAAAAAAACCCAGATAATTGTAGCAATGACTAGGAATAAGATAATATACATTTTATGTTTATAAACTGAAAAATGGGGATAATGAGAATTCTTTACTTATCGCTCAGCTATCTGCTTTTCTCCATCAAAACAAAGTCAGTTTCTTGAACTTTCTCCTTTTGGCAAGTCAGCTCCTTCCTTCATTGCTTTGCTACTGACACAAGCGGCCAGAACCATTTGAAGTTCAGTGTGCCTCCCTCTTCTGCCCTCTCAGTGACCTTGGTGAATGAAAGCTTCCCATGATGGCACACTTTCAAATAAATATGTGGCCCAGGCATCTGACAAGCGTTTGAGTAAATCTCTAACATGTTGAAGGAGAGTGATACCATCAGCCCATGAGCTATTTTCCCACAAAAAAAGCCTGAATTTTTCATATAAATACCACAAAGTATCATTGAGGATACACTTTACACTCACAAAGAGTTCTGTCCCCGAGCCCCCGCCTCCCAGCTTGGTGTGGCGTCTCCCGTTGACTACAGTCTCACTTTTCAGTTTTACTTCCTCCACCTTCTATTGCCACCTCCACAACCATTCTACTTATCATGAAATTTGCTGTAAGCCAAAAGCAAATCTGGTGATTACGCAAACATTTAATTTCCAGCACGTATGTCTATAAGACCTAGCACATCTACACACAACATTTATTTCATGTGTTATTCTATTTTAGGGTTGGGATAAAGTGACCTAAAGCACAGCTTTGAATTCCCTCCTTAAACCTGTGCTGTCTTGGGGCTCCTAGACCAGCTGCTTTCCCTTCCTGAAGCCCATGGAGATTTCCATGGGGGAAAGGAATAGGGCTACCTGCCTCAGGGAACTTCATCTTGGCTCTTTTCATTTCATTCCTACCAGTACTTAGGGAAATTGGGAAACCAAACACAGTTCCCAGTGGGAAAGAGGTTAGGGGGTCCTGGGACAGTTTTATGTGCTTATTACTCCAACATGAATTTCACAGACCTCTTCTTTCTTCTAAATCACAAGTTGGAAAACTATGGTTCAGACATCACGCATCAGACCAGTTATCTATTTTATAAATAAAGTTTTATTAGAACACAGCAACACTGGTTTATATATTGTCTGTGGTTGCTTTTGCACTGTAACAGCAGAGCTGAGTAGTGAGGACAGAGACTGAATGGGCCACAACACTTAAAATACTTACTACCTGACCCTTTGCAGGAAATGTTTGTTGATCTCTGTTCTAAAAGACAATGTCACAGACAAGGGGACGACAGAGGATGAGATGGCTGGATGGCATCACTGACTGGATGGACGTGAGTCTGAGTGAACTCCGGGAGATGGTGGTGGACAGGGAGGCCTGGCGTGCTGCGATTCATGGGGTTGCAAAGAGTCGGACACAACTGAGTGACTGAACTGAATGAGTGAATGAATTCTTTAACTTTCCCTAAAGATGCCAAAAAACATTTTGTGACTAGTAAAGCGCAGGTGTCAACTGAAAGGAAAAGCTGGTGCTGATGACTGAATGGATATTACTGGTTCACGAACACACATTTTTTAAAAAGTGAACGATTGAGGGCACTAACCTGGCTGGCATATTCTCAGTGTTTTGGGAGACTGCTAGGAGAGAGTTATTCTCAGCTTAAAAGTCATTTAAATATAAGTGGTAGGACTTCATAGTATTTTTAAAAATTAGAATCTGCTTCAGTTTTTTAATTCAGAGTTCTTGTTTGCAGAATGAAATTCGTTAACACCTAGTTTGTAGAGTCTAGATAAATGTTTTACTTAAAGTCTAATTTTCTCTCTCTCTCTTTTTTTTCAGCTGACCCATGGCAAAACACATAATCAACTAGGGCCTACTAAATAGCACATGTTATTACAAAATGTCAGTATTTTGTAATAATATATAAGGGAAAGGAATCTGAAAAAAATATATAGTACATATACAATCATTGAACTACATACCTGAAACTAACGTGAAATTGTAAACCAACTATACTTCAATAAAATGTCTAAAAATTGCATGGTTTCCATATACCTGGGTATGGACCTTATAACTGCAATTACTCTAGAATGAACCCACAGCTAAAAAACCCTGAGGTAGAGGTGGCTGAAGTTGGATATGAAATTATTACTCCCTGAATGCACCCCAGCCCCCTCACCACTAGACCAGCCTTCTTCAACCTCCCCACCTGAATGCCTCGTCTTTCACCAAGACTGCCCTAAATTATGATTGATGTGAGAATTGCCATAAAACGATACCATGTCTTAGCCCTTTCCAAAAACTTAATGAAATCAGGCAAGCTGGCGTAAGTCCACAGGAAAGGAATCAAAGCTGAATACTATGATCAGTGCTTCAAAGAAACGGAGCTGAGTTCAAAAGAAATAAGGCTGTGGACATGTATTGATATTAGTCTTAAGGATTTTGATGATTCCCCCTGCAAATGCATCACTGTTGACAATGTGAAGTGTCGGGGGAAGTGGTAAGGTTCTGGTCTACCTAAGAAAGTCCCTAAATATTTAGCATTTATGTGCTGTCAAGATTAACTGTCTTAGGTTGTGAACAAAGGATCTTTAAGCTAAAAAATGTATGCAACCCATATCAACCTTAATTTCTATTTAACTTTTGAAAAAAAAAACTAGACCCGAGTATTCAGAATACTGAGTCTCCTGGGATCAGTAGATGGAAATGTTAAAAGTCTGAAAAGAACAGAAAAGAACTGAAGGTCAGAGAGTGGGCTGGGAAGCATATGGATGTTGAAACCAGACGCTCAGTTCAAGAACCTGACCTGCAGCAGCAACTTGGAGCCACGAGGAAATGCTTCAAGATTTGAGAGATCTGGTAGCATTAATAACCATGTCCAAGAAGAAACAGTGAAAACTGATACTGGAAAATCCTGAGGTGTCTCCATCTCCATCACTGATAAGATCTTGGCTCAAGTTCCTCTTAAAGGGGCACCAGACAAAAGGCATCAGGGACCAAAAGAATCCCAGTGAGGCATTTCTACTTTCGTGCAGTCAGGGAGGTGTGACTCTGTTGCTGCAGGAGGAGGACTGGCAAGAAATCTTTTTGATTTAACCAAAACACAGATATCAGATCTGAACTCCAGCTATTATTTTGGTTTATTTGCCCAAAAGCCGCCTCTCTTGCCAATGGAGTTAATCGTAACTGTGTTCCGAGTGTATTAGCATTACTCATCTCTTTTATGCTGTCTTGCCCGAGAAATATACTTGTTATCCAAATGCTCCTTTCAAGTTCTCCTGGGTCCTACTTTAGAGTCTCATGGAGTTACAGACGTGCAGTCAAGAATAAGTGCCCACTGTTTACAGGCACTAGAAGTTCACATGCAGTACACAAGTGATGGGAGAATTCATTCGGCTGATGTCTGCACAATATTGGCAGAAAGCAAAGGTATCAGCGGTGATGCCAAGCTGGCAAGCAGCCACCATATTCCAGTTCCTGGAGAGAAGTTAGAGAGGCTTCACTGTACCCATACATGGAGACATGTGTGTGTATTTATGTGTGCGTGTGTGTGTGCGCTTGGTCACTCAGTTGTGTCCAACTCTTTGTGATTCCATGGACTGTAGCCCACCAGGCACCTCTGTCCATGGGGATTCTCCAGGCAAGAATACTGGAATGGGTTGCCATGCCCTCCTCCAGGGGATCTTCCCAACCCAGGAATTGAACCCAGGTCTCCTGCATTGCAGGCGGATTCTTTACCGTCTGCGCCACCAGGAAAGCCCATATATATGTTTCCACCTTAAACTTAAATATTAACATGCAATCTTACTTCCGGTGTCCTCAGGCAATAATTTTTTAGAAATTATTATTTAGAAACGTAACAAAAATTATGACTTAAAGAACTGCTTCAATAATTATTGATATTTTTAAATGGTCAATATAATTTGATTTTATCATAAGGAAATTAATGTGCTTTTAATTCTAAATATAGACTACAAAAACCTACATACCCTGCTTTAATGAGCTGAATAGGAATGAGATGAGTAACTAAGGAAATTCTGGAAGACTCAAATGAGAAACCTTAGAGAACAGGGTTGGGGGTGAGGGGTGGGGCTGAGGATGAAAGACTCAAGAACCATAGAAAGGATGCACTTTGGGGAGGGGCCAGCAATACTAAGGACCAACCCACTTTTTCTGAGGTTATTTTCAAGCCAAAGCATTATAAAAAAAGAAGAAAGAAAAGAAAAAAAAAAAAAAAAAAAAAAAACCCCGATGCTACGTAATCATTATGGGTATGGAGACCTCTTTCCAAAGTAGACAATTAGTTCCCATGGGGCAGAATCTGATATTCAACATGAAAATGCATGAGATGGAGCAACTATAAACTGAGTGTTCTGCTTTTAAACAACTTTGTATTTCATTCATGCTAACCTTTCTCTATAACTAAACAACAGTAGTTCTGGCCTGTGAGAGACACTCGATTTCTTCACTTTACAGACCACACTCTGAGTAGGTCAGCATTCTTGTGCTGGCTTCTCAGTAACCACGAGGGCTGTCCCAGGAGACCCCGGTGGGTCTGCCCCTGAGTTGCCCACAGAACGGGCATGACAGATAGCCCTTGCCAGGACACACTGATGCGTCACGACGGGGATATGAGGCAAATAGGGCCATCATGTCCTAAAGACAGCTGTTCCCTGAACAATATGGGTCTGAACTGCAGCAGGTCCAGGGATGTTTTTCAGTCTGTGGTTGGCCAAAGCTGTGGATGTGAAACCATGGATACAGAGGGCCCATTACAATTATACACGAATTTGCCACTGCGTTAAGGCTGGTGGCCCTAAGCCTGGTGTTGTTCAAGGATCAAAGGTCAAACTGTACTGATAGACAGCTGGTGAAAGAAATAAGGTTCTTTTTCCTCTCGGATAGTAGGTTTTGCTTGAAGTACGTGATACGGAGGCCATCCCTTCCAGGGAGGTGGAGCTGAGAAATGAAGAGCAGAAGCCAGAAGGCAGAGGTGGCTAAAGCCAGACAACCGTGGAACTTTGTTATCTGGGTCAGTCCTTCTTTTTGCATGACTCTAGTTCAGTTTCTCTGTCTACTGTTCAGTCGCTCAGTCGTGTCCGACTCTTTTCGACCCCATGGACCGCAGCACGCCAGGCCTCCCTGTCCATCACCAACTCCTGGAGCTTGCTCAAACTCAGGTCCATTGAGTCAGTGATGCCATCCAACCATGTCAACTTCTGTCGCCCCCTTCGCCTCCTGCCCTCAATCTTTCCCAGCATCCAGGGTCTTCTCTAATGATTCAGCTCTTTCCATCAGGCAGGCAAAGAACAGGAGCCTTAGCTTCAGTATCAGTCCTTCCAATGAATATTCGAAGGACTGATGCTGAAGCTGAAGCTCTAGTACTCTATTTCTCTTACTTGCAACAAAAGTGAGTTTTGACAAGCACAGCGTGTATTAGAGTTCACTGGCTAGGAGACCTTGTCCAGGCTCTCAGTCTGGAGAAGGGGCTGTACTGGTGGAGGCAGAGGGAGTTGGGGGAGAGCAGTGAGAATCTGCTTGGGAGGTGGAACCACGGTGGTTGAGTCTGGTGGGCTGGCTCTTCTTACAGAAAAGAGGGGAGGCATGTCTGTGCCCATTCACTTGCCTGAAAAGCTCTTCCTTTGCTTGCCCCCTGCCCTCAAAGCTCTTCTTTAGCTTGCCTCCCTCCCCCACCACTGCTGTGAGATGGGAGTGGCATTGCAGACTTTCTAAATTAAATCACACCCATGGTACAAAAGTATAAAGAAATGTGCAGGAGGTCATTTAAGAATATTAACATGTTTTTCAAGATCAGCAAACATTTGCTACCTTGAAATGTTACAAGGTATGATTTTGTTTAATATTTTAAGGTTTTTGTTTGGAACAACAGTCATTATTAAAAATCCCAAACCAACCAAATTTTGATCTCTAGTAAGTTAAAACAATTTAACACTTCAAGGAAATGTATCAGGAATTAAAGAAATGGCATAAAGAGGAAAGATTTTAATTAATGACATGCGAAGTGAATTTCTTTGGAAGCAAACTCTGTAAGTGAAATCAGAGTTTTAAGAGACAACTCCTCAAATGGACTATTTTTGCCAAATATTAACCTTATTTTCACTTCAGTTTTTTAAGACTTTAGTATATTTTTAAGACCAACAATTTGATTATGTATTTTGAGAAACTCTCAATCTGTGAGTTCATCCAGGAGTGGCCTGGTCCCAGTGGAAAGATTCATGACAAAGAAACACTGAATATCTTTTCAAATTCTAAGTAGCATGCGCTGAAAATGAACACTCCCAGAAATACTCATTAACTCCCTGCAGCAACTATAATATTACACTGTACTTTATTTAAATTATTGCCCTCTTGAAAAAAAAAAAAAAATGTAGCACAAATTCAAATCATTGGTTTTGAAGGTATATTTTCAAATACTTCGGTAACTTTCAACTTGAGTCCAGATAATGTGATGTGACAGCTGATGCTACTTCTCCCTTCCCATTCTTGACATTTGGCTGTTTAATTATTCTATTCACTTAACTGTCTAAATATATTTGCATAAGTTTACAATAGTATCAGATGGAAGGCTTCATGAATGTCAATATTATTTTTGGCTAAGTTAATGGAAAGGAAACATGTTATGCTAAAAGCTCAAAAATTCTGAACAGGGAAATAGCAGACTGCCCTTACATCTACATAAGATATATTTGTTGGTAAAGTATAAAAGAAAAGATGGGCATTTGACTTGATTACTCATCTTACAAAATATTCAGCCTTTTCCTTATGCTACACTGCACACCATCAATTAATCATGTTTGAAAGCTGAAAGAACAAAGACTGTTTAGATGATAAATGAGGCAGTAAATGAAGCTGAGATAGGAATAAAGATTCGAGAGGGAAATATTGTTTCTTTTTTAATATTTATTTTGAGACTATACAAATGACCTGCAACTTATTTTAAAATCAACATTCTACCATCAAGTTCGACTCCGTACATATTTCATGATATCTCTTGAGACAACTTAGAATAATGCAAAATTGACTATTGATAATCACACAAAAGAGCAGCAAGCACATGTGCACGCATTCAATCCAGCCATAAAAGGACCTCAGTGGGCATTAGCGCAGGTTACCTCTTTAGGCACTGAAGTTTACCTCTAAGACCAAAGCCAGCTCACATATGTTGAGCTAAATGGAGGTCTTATAGAACTACAGTCATATTGCTTTCTAGTACTTGCCTATCCAAGTTTAAGGCCACCCAGGAATGAAATCCCAAACTAAGTAAATATGCAGCAACCTCATTTGACAGTTTTCGAATTCCACTTTATCCTTTATCAGAGCTTCAAGCAAAAAATTAACATGTTTTGAGTTTGACTTCATTTCCCACATCCAAGGGGTCACCCCAGCTACTCTTGCCCTAACACACTCCTAATATATTGTGATTTTCCTGACTCTAGAGAATAAGGCAAAGACTCTGCCATATTAATGTTTTTACTCCCAGTGATAAACAAAGCGGGTAAGATAAAACTTTGCTGAATGGACACAAGAGTAAAGAGATGGGAAATCTCCTAATAATTTATTGCCCTCTGATAATCCACGTCGATCGACCATGAATGGTTGGCTTAGAGGCTGCTTGGAAATCCCTTCTGTGTGGAGGCCTCGATGTGATCAGCTCGACTTTTTAAGATCCAAGGATTCATTGTGAAGTAAGTTGCATTAAGCAAACGTACAAAATCTGTTTTATAATCTAAATCTCATTTTATTCATTTTGGGTAAGGTATGACTTTGCCATTTTTGAGAAGGCAGTGCAGAATGATGGAAAGAGCCACAGACTGGAAACAGAAGTGGTGCTAATGATTCCAGACCCTTTAATTTACTGTACAGATGTTTGCAACGTGGGAGACCCGGGTTCAATCCCTGGGTGGGGAAGATCCCCAGAGAACTGAATGGCAACCCACTCCAGTTTTCTTGCCTGCAAAATGCCACGGACAGAGGAGCCTGGCGGGCTATAGGCCATGAAGTCACAAAGACACAACTGAGCGACTAACACTTTCACTACTTTTTCAGACACAATACCCAACTGCACAGTAGGCAACTCCACCTGACGAATGCTTGTAACAAATGCCTCAGACTATTCAGCATGTACAAAATGGAATGTACTGTCATGCAGAGGAGAGCTAACATAGCAGATCTGAGAATGCTACCTTTAGAATTGGTTGCAAGGCTGGTGACCAGGAGCCGTCTTTGGGAAGGGTTTATATGATACACCTGCTTTGTTCTAGGAGGTCTGTGAGTTCCAGGCAGAGGGTGCCTACGTAACTCTGGACTTATGTGCTTATCCCCCTGGCTGATTTTGCTTTGTATCTTTTTGCTATAATACATTATAACTGTGAGTAGGACTATATATGCTGAGTCCCTCTAGTGAATCTTGAAGCTGGGGGTGGTTTGGGTTCCCCTATCACAATTACTTCCCTCCTAAATTGGTTTTTCCTCCTTTATTGCTTATCTAAGTAAATGACAATCTGACCCACCAGGGCAACAAGTCAGACCTTGGACCCATTTTCAAATTGTCTCCTCCCCTCTCCTGCTTGGCTTTGCTGCTGGCTCAGTGGTAAAGAATTTACCTACCAATGCAGGAGACATGAGTTCAATCCCTGGGTCGGGAAGATCCTCTGGAGAAGGAAATGGCAATCCACTCCAGTATTCTTGCTTGGAGAATTCCACAGACAGCAGAGCCTGGTGGTCTACAGTCCGTGGGGTCACAAAGAGTGGGACACGACTTCACAACCAAACAACAACAACTCTCCTGCTTATTGAGTCCAGCTCATTCTGCACCCATAATTTCTCTAGTACCCACGTCTTCCCCCACCTCCACTGCCTCTGCCATAGTCTAGCCTGGGCGTTTCTTGCATTCCTAAATTTCTGGACGTCCAACACAACATGCAGGATCTTAGTTTCATGACCAGGAATTGAACCCCACCTGCTGCAGGGGAAGCTCGAAGTCTTAACTACTGGACCCCCCGGGGTGTTCCTCTTGCCTTCCTAACTAGCACCTGGGCTGGGTGTTTATGCCTCTAGTCTCCCTTCTCTCCATCCTGCTACGTGATTGATGGCTCTGAACTGTGAACACAATGATGACACTGCTCTGCTGAAATCCACGGGTCCTGGAGAATCAGTTCTGATTCCTAAGCTTGACCTTCAAGGCCTCGCTTGTCCTGGGTCTGAACTTCCTGCCCAATGTCACTGCCCACGCTCCTTCCAAATCTCTTGTTAGCCTGCATGCCTCTCTCTCACCGTGATGAGAGATGTATTGCTGTTTTCCTGTCCCATGTCACATGGCTAACCTCTTCTCATCCTTCACAACCCCAGGCTCAGCCTGAGTGCCCCAGTCCTGCCAAGTCCCAGTGCCATCTGCTCCCACGGGCTCTGGAGTACCATTGCATCCCTCTGTCTCTCAGAAGGGTAGAGCCCTAGGCTCTCTGAGGTGTTAATACAGTTAACTGCGGCCCCTCACTAGCCTGTGAACTCCTTGAGGGCAAGGCATTTGTTGCTGTTTTATTTGTTTTTTCTCATGGCCCAGTGCACAGTGCTCTTTAATAAATACTGAATGAGTGAATCAGAAATAAAGCATTTGTGTGGTCGTACAGCGATGTGTTCATTAAGCCTGAATTGCCTGATGAGTCATCACTGTTAGCCTGAGTATCTGAAGTGCATCTAAGGGAAGAAGATTAGTCACTGCCAAGGGCAGAACTCTCTCCCCTGCGCTCTCCTGGTTATGACAAAATCATCTCCAGAGCTCCTGTTCTCAAACCCATGTGGTCTCTACCTTCTGTCCACACCCCACCCTGGAGCAATGCATTTGATTCTTTACTATATAAATACTGACTAAAGTGTTTCCAACAGAATTTCCCCAAATTGCTTCCCACAAACTCAATGCTATTTATCTTAGCGATGTCTGCTCAATGACCATCTGCCTTGCCCCTCACTTAAATCCTAATGTCCTTCTTCAAGTCTCTCCTGTTCCCTTCCTACAGTACAGGAAGGATCTGAGTTTGGAACCAAGCAAAACCAAATTTCACTGGAAACACTGACATACCCCTGAAGGAAACTGATGACTCTCTGGTGCGCTATGTAGCATATGGAAAAAAGCCCTTCCATACCATCTTGTCGTGGATCTATTAATACACACATGCCCACAGGACAGACAGCAGAGCTAACTTCCAGGCTGAGAGTCTGAAATGTAAGGTCAGGTACACTTGAGAAACTACTTTGAGAAATTCTAATCTATGTGCTTTGATTATTAAGAACATTTAATATCTTGATTAGTGTTCAGGAATAAAAATTATTTACCAAAATAGTAAGAGAAGGGCCTTAATACTTAGGGAAGTACCTGATAACTTTTATAACATTTGCATCATTTAATAGTTGTCATTTTTCATAAAAGAGAAAGACATGTTCAAACTATACAAAAATCTTAATGACCCAGATAACCATGATAGTGTGATCATTCACCTAGAGCCAGACATCCTGGAATGCGAAGTCAAGTGGACCTTAGGAAGCATCACTACAAACAAAGCTAGTGGAGGTGATGGAATTTCAGCTAAGCTATTCAAATCTTAAATGAGGATGCTGTGAAAGTGTTGCACACAATACGCCAGCAAATTTGGAAAACTCAGTAATGGTCACAGGACTTGAAAAGGTAAGTTTTCATTCCAATCCCAAAGAATGGCAATGCTAAAGAAACGTTCAAACTACTGCACAATTGCACTCATCTCACACGCTAGCAAAGTAATGCTCAAAATTCTCCAAAGCTTCAATAGTACGTGAACTGAGAACTTCCAGATGTTCAAGCCTGATTTAGAAAAGGCAGAGGAACCAGAGATCAAATTGCCAACATCCACTGGATCACAGAAAAAGCAAGAGCGTTCCAGAAAAACATCAACTTTTGCTTTACTGATTACACCTAAGCCTTTGACTGTGTAGGTCACAACAAACTGGAAAATTCTTAAAGAGATGGGAATACCAGAACACCTTATCTGCCTCCTGAGAAGTCTACATGCAGGTCAAGAAGCAACAGTTAGAACTGGACATGGAACAATGGACTGGGAAAGGAGTATGTCAAGGCTGTATATTGTCACCTTGCTTATTTAACTTCTATGCAGAGTACATCATACAAAATGCGGACTGGATGAAGAGCAAGCTGAAATCAAGATTGGCGGGAGAAATATCAATAACCTCAGCTATGCAGATGACACCACCCATACGGCAGAAAGCAAAGAGGAACTAAAGAGCTTCTTGATGAAAGTTAAAGAGGAGAGTGAAAAAGTTGGCTTAAAACTCAACATTCAAAAAACAAAGATCATGGCAAATAGATGGGCAAACAATGGAAACAGTGAGAGACTTTATTTTGGGGGGCCCCAAAATCACTGCAGATGGTGACTGCAGCTATGAAATTAAAAGACACTCGCTCCTTGGAAGAAGAGCTATGACCAACCTAGACAGCATATTATAAAGCAGAGACATTACTTTGCCAACAAAGATCTATCTAGTCAAAGCTATGGTTTTTCCAGTAGTCATGTATGGATGTGAGGGCTGGACCATAAAGAAAGCTCAGCCTCAAAGAACTGATGCTTTTGAACTGTGGTGTTGGAGAAGACTCTTGAGAGTCCCTTGGACTGCAAAGAGATCAAACCAGTCAATCATAAAGGAAATCAGTCCTGAATACTCATTGGAAGGACTGATGCTGAAGCTGAAACTCCAATACTTTGGCCACCTGATGTGAAGAACTGACTCATTGGAAAAGACCCTGATGCTAGGAAAGAGTGAAGGCAGGAGAAGAAGGGGGCGACAGAGGATGAGATGGTTGGATGGCATCACTGACTCAATGGACATGAGTTTGAGCAAGCTCTGGGAGTTGGTGATGGACAAGGAAGCTTCGCGTGCTGTGGTCCATGTGGTTGCAAAGAGTTGGACACGATTGAGCTACTAAACTGAACAACTCACTTGGCCAGGCCACGCCTAGCCATGCAGGTGGAGACAGGGGAGGGGAAGGGACCAGGGCTGTGTTATAGGCATGGGTTTGGGGATATTCGAGAGCCATGGCTCTCCCTTCTGAGAGTGGGGGCGGGCAAATTACATGTACCCCCACAATCCATAGCACATATAATGGTACAGCTCTACCTCCAGGGTTAAATGGGCTTCTGTAAGCTAATTACCATCTGTCTCACTGAAGAATGTGCAAATGTAAATGGAGTTCATGATTTTCACTGGCTGTCAGCCGGTTGGCCATCCTTAAAAGTGAGCAAATAGTACATTTCTGCAAGAGTAACAGCAAGCTTTCCATAGGATCAGAAAATCAGCCTACACCACAAGGACAAAGGCTAAATACGGATGTGATAGACCCTGAAAATCAGAGTGCACCCCCTCTACCTGCTCCTGATAGACCCTGAAAATCAGAGTGCACCCCCTCTCCCTGCTCCTGATAGACCCTGAAAATCAGAGTGCACCCCCTCTCCCTGCTCCTGATAGACCCTAGCAAGGTCCTGACCCTTCCAGAGTGCTGCTGCACTAGATACAACTTTCTTGTCTCTTTGTGAAGCTATTCATTTTTCATTAAAATGTCAGTGTGGTAAATCAGCTCAAGCTAGTACTGGGTACGGAAATGAAATGAAAAAAGAAGAAATCGAAACCACTAATCTATAAACTGTGGGTTGTTCCTGAATGGCAAGGAAAACAAGGATTCAGTATACTGCTTTTCTCAAAGGTAAGACTATTCTGTCCAGTTTTCATTGAGAAATATATGGTAGGTATACATTTTATTGTGTGCGCGTGTGTGTGCATGTGTACGTGTTTTGGAAAGTCTAGATCTTTCTGGCCTTGGAGCATTTGGGGTGCTATCTTTCTTTGTATTTTGCTCCCTAATCTTCTGTACATCTGTTTCAGAAGGTGGAGGTTTTCAGCAAACAACTTAAGGAGGCTTACTTTTTAAGAAAGTTTAAGGATTAAGATGGACAGAAATCAAGATCATGGAATATATATACCAAATGAATATTAAGATCCAGTTAGAAAGTAGCTGCGTGGTCTAGGCACCCTACAATCATGCGAGCTAAGCTGTGATTTGTTATAGAGCTTCCTGACAGCCAAAGCGAAAAGGGGAAGACATTCAGGTCAAGGATGCACCTCAGAAGGGTATTTTATTCTCCAGGAAAAGCAGCACAGAAGGCAAAGTCAGTAACTCCAAGACATTACTGTCACTTAAGATTGGAAGAGGAGAAGGCAATGGCAACCCACTCCAGTACTCTTGCCTGGAAAATCCCATGGACGGAGGAGCTTGGTAGGCTGCAGTCCACAGGGTCGCACAGAGTCGGACACGACTGAAGCGACTTAGCAGCAGCAGCAGCAAGACTGGAAGAAGTTCATTCAATAACTAGAAGCTCCTGTGTGCCAAGTGCTGGGCATTTGATAGAAAGTCAGGCAGCTGACGGGTCAGGGTTGTAATCTTCAGTGATGGCAGGAGTTGCATTTATTCTGTTATGCTGGCCAACAGGTTCCTATGCCTAGCAGAGTAGTCATTTGGCTCATAGGCTTGATAATAATTTTGTGAAATTAAGGAACCAAATCAAGTCTCTCACCTAAAGAGATGACCAACCTATCTCAAAGGGAGAGAGAGAAGCCAGTAGAAAAGAATTCTGAACCTCTTTCAAGCACATTAACTGGTGACAGAAACACCAAGATTCACACCTACCAAAAAAAAAAAAGGTGGATAACATTATTCTGGTTTAGAAAGATATCCAAAACAAGAGTTTCAACCAGGAAAGCTATAGAAAAATCTCATCACATCACAGTGAAAAGTTTTGAGCAACACAGCTTTCTACTCAAACAGCCAAGAAAAAATTAGAAAGTTTATCCTAAGTTACTACAATTTTAAAGCTATAATGGGATTAACAGCTATCAAGCAGTAATGTTTTGGATACCAACAGCTCACATAATGGGATTAGTTTTGGAATAAATCATTTGAAGCCACCATTTCTAATTGGATAGTTACCAGAATCAAGGCTCACATCCAGTAATGGGTAGGATTAAAAATAAGACCATATAATCAGCAGAAAGATTATATAATGTCTCTAATGAGGCAATGTCGGGGTTGAATCCTGGTTCTACTATTTACCAGCTCCATGATCAGGGCAATTCCTTTAATCTCTGTGCCCTTGGTTTCCCTTTGTATAAACAAGGGCATTGATGTTACCTACCCGGAAGGAGGCTGTGAGCATTAAATTAATTAATATATACGAACTGCTCAGAAGGGCTCTGATGCTATAGCCATTAAACTGATGGCTAATTAAACTAATTTGAGTAAAACTGATTACAGTTTTAATTTTTATCATTATAATTTAATAAACATCTCTTTGTTTCTACTTGCTTGTGCTATGCACTTTTACATTGCTGATATTATGCTCTATGAATTTCACTTATTTTTCCCACTAAACAAATGAGTTATTCCTCCAAGTCATTAAGCATTATAAACATATAGCTACTGTATACAGAGACAGTATATATAGAGAGATTGTATATAGAGACAATCATTCCAGTCCTGAAAGTATCCAGACATTAGTATCTTTAACCCTCCTTTCAATGAACCCTTTTCGCATCACATATTACCTCTAGGGAAAAAGAATAGACTATTTGCAAGGGGGTGGGGAGTGCTAGAAAGACGTCAGTCTATGTACTCAATAGAGAAGATACTTAAGAAATAAGTTCACAATAGGAGATCTGTGAAAACATACTGAACTACTGTAGAGAGAGTTCTGGCTTGTTTGTGCTTAATAATACATAGAGAGCAGTGTCTGCATGTTGATAACACAGGAAGGAGAACAGGATGTCAGAGTAAGATGCAGAGTAGCCCGGTGCACTTGAGATGAACTGGACATTCCATCCTTGTTCTCCGCTTGAATGTGTGAGCACAAGGAAGTGCTAAAGAGGGATTTATGGGCGTTGTTTTTTGAAGTGCCGCAGAAGAGTCCCCATCATGGTTTCCATGTTCCATTAACCATTTAACTTTAACCATTAACTTCCTGTCCAAAAACAGGAAGAATCACTCTGCAATTCTAATCCATACACTTAATATCCTTCTTCTTCCTGAAATCTTCCGTTCTTTTTCCAGGGCTGTGGTTGCAGCAATCTTTTGTTTTTTCCCTTTGTAATGTGTCCTATTCCAAAGAAAGATAGCAGGTTCCAATTTATGCCTTAAATGAAATCTGAAAACACTTCAAAGAAGTCAAATAGATCTGCTTTTGGGATCTTATTGTTAGGTGGTGTCTCTCTGCTCTCTCCCCGCCCAAACTTCCCCATCTTCAAAAGGGAGCACATTCCATTCTTTGTGACAAACTTATCAAAATTAAAATAACAAACTCCAGCTGTCAAAACAGCTTAAAAAAAAAAAAAAACTAGTTGTGGTTATTGTAAATAATAAAGAAATTACAGCTACCTATGCAATGATTTTTACCCACACAAAAAATATTTCTTTAAATAAATTGTCTTTAGATGGCATAAAGGACTACAAATGAGCCATTTACTAAATTCATTATTTTATGAACTACGGAGGGAATGAGAACCATATCATGGATCTGGGAGCTGGAGAGACCACATTCGACGTAGAGAACCAAACTTTTGCAGGAGAGTCTTTGTTATAATTAAATTATTTTCAGGCCCAAACAAAAGACTGTCTCTTAATGTGAGCAAATACTCAGGATTTACACATCAGGGAGAACTTTTCACATATCACTGTGATTTTATAGTTTGGATGACAAGTTAACTCTTTGCCACTGGGAAGCAACCTGAACTCCACCGTAAAATAGACAGAGCAAAGATAACAGAAGCTCAGGTTGCTGGTCCCCATGGACTTATAATAACTGTGACAGAGAAGCGAACATGCTGACAACAGATGATGTTAACGTGCTGGAAATATTTGTGCAAGTCCGACAAATAATGCATGGCATCTCAAAATAAGAAGAGATTACTTCCTTTATTTTTAGGACAATTCTCTTTAATTGGTTAACGTAGCTTGAAATAACTTTAAAAGCTTTGAGCTGCAGCAAATCACAGTCCATTCAGAAACTAAATTATTGAGGCTTAATGAATAAATGGACATAGAAAGAGTATTTCACTATAGGTGACTACATACAGTACAGAAACAACACATTTGTCCCCTGATATAGCATGGAGCAGCCCAACTCAACACTTCCAGTTTTCCTGGTTACCTAGTACAAGCTGAATCCTGAAACAGGGCTTACCAGCCTGGGTGAGGCAAACTGCTGGAAGTTTTGCTTTTCTGCCTCAGTGGCAGTAAGAATGACCCAGAAATACACACTGCCTGAGCTACTGAAAGAAAATGTCAAGATGTTCAAGATCTAAGTTATTGTTGAGCAAGGATCTCATAAGCCTTAACACTTATGGACCACTAGAAACTCCCCGAGGCCATTTATCACTAACTCAGCTCACAGGGCTGATACAAAGAGTAAAGAATGTGTTAGTCTATATGAAGCATTAGAAAGAGTGTCTGACATGTACTGAGAACAACTACTATAGAATCAAGTAATACAGCCTGGTGGGATATTTGATCTATAAGTGCACATCTAAACACGTTCCAAGAGAAATGAATTTAGACCTGGTTTTATAGCCTTGCTGGTCAGTAACTGGTTGGGTCAGAACACTGACCCCTGAAGGCTGGAGTTACACGCAGATAAGAAAGGTGGGCATTTGAGCCCTGTACTCTCAGCGTCTTATAAGACGTGCTTTTCCAGACTGGGATTTGAGTGGGATCCTAGTTCTGTGAGGTCTCCGTAAGGAACCCTGTGTCTTCTGCGCGGCTGGCCGGCCCCTATTGTACTGGGTTCCACACTGTATGTATGTAGCAGTATGGTCTGCACTGAACTCCCAACTGTGGACAGATCTGGGGAACCGAAGCCCAGGTCTCTACCCTAGGGAGGTCTGGATTAATAGGAGACACCAGGCAAGGCGGCTTGGTAAAGGGATAGGACCCCCAGAGGACGTTAATGCAATAGATCTTAGCTGGGTGGAGCTGGCAGTATGAACACAGTGTTTGGAGGTGAGTAGGGGCCACCACTCAGTCCTGGGGGGCAAGTTTTGAAAGTTGAGTAACTAAGTCTTATGAGGAGAAATGCAGGTAAATTTGGGAACTGTATGATGGATTTTGGAAGGTGCAAGGAAGCATGGAAGGTAACTTTTCAAGTCTTCCACTCCCCAGAGCTGATTCTTGGGGTAGGGCTAAGTCTCAAACAAGAGACTGATGTCCACAAAGGATTCAGCAACTTGTACTCCTGGCCCTAGGTTTTCTCTACAGCAGACTGTGGTACCTTTATTACTAATGGCCTGGGACACATACTTAATGCAGACGCCCTTGGAAATCCTACATAGGGGTGGCAATGTGATGATGAACGTTCATTCTGAGCCTTTCAGGGTCTGCATAAATACCTCCGTTTGATCACATAACCCAACACAAATTATTTATCTAATACCTACTTTATACTTATTGCCTGATTTAAGAAGATCTGCTTATACTCACTGGTATAAAATGTTCTGAATTTTCAATGATATCCAGAAAACAGCAGGCTACACTACCAAACTTTTTCAAACTGCCTCAGAGGGTGACCTGGCTCTTTAATTGGAAAGCTACTTTTCCAATGCAGGAGACACAAGAGATGCAGGTTTGATTCCTGGGTCAAGAAGATCCCCTGGAGCAGCAAATGGCAACCCACTCCAGTATTCTTGTCTGGAAAATCCCATGGACAGAGGAGCCTGGTGAACTGCAGTCAGGCACAATAGGCAACTGAGCACACATTTTGGTCTATATTGATTTTATTTCCTTGCTTAAACTGCTTAGCTGCTTTGGACTATATGCTTCTTGGTAAAGACTAGGATAACAAAGTAAATGAAAGCAACAAGGGGACACAGAGTAAAGAGAAGTGCCATGAGTACCGGATACTTTTATGGATGTCTTTCTGACTTGTGTATATGTTGATTGGCAATTTTATGCTCTGAATCCAAACTACTCAATATGGAAGAAAACAAGTAAGCTATAGACGGAAGTAGAAGAAGAATAGGTTAGTATCTCATCAATTCCTAAGAAAACAAAAGATCTATATATTGATGATGGGGTGGATACCTAAGCATGACAAGCACCTTTTTTTCTAGGTTCGTAGAAAGAAAGACAGAGCCTACGTGTAGGGTTAATAGCAATGGGCTAAAAATTTAACCCAATTTTAAAAGGTTAATTCAATAATAGAAATATCTGGTAATGCTATTACTCAGCATGTTTCCCCAGCTCAGGCTGATTTCATTTGAAGTCATTTTATATTTATGCTAAAAATAAATTAGCATCAAACTCAGGGAGACAAGATCCCTGAAACTAATGGATTGGACCTTAGATAACCTTATGTAGTCAAGGGGCAAATATCATTCTCCTGAGTCACGAAGCTTCCTCTGGCTCATCAATCTGAAAAACAGTTTCTGGAAATGGAGAATGCTGCTGGTCACCTTCCTTTGCTGGAAACATGTTGTAGTGAAAAGGCAGGGACATGTTCTCTCCTGATGGGACAGACACACGTGTGCCTGTCCTCTGGACACCTGGAAGGGGACAGCTTGCTGCAGCCGCCCTGGGATAAGAGGAAGTGAGTGACGTCTGGGCCAGAGGAAGGGCATGTTTGGGAGAAAGCAGGAAATTGTGATGTCAGGATGAGGAAGAGCAGTGGGAGAGACCCAAGCTGGGTGGGAGAGAGGAAGCAGACCAGGTCCCTAGGAATGGGGCGAAAGGACACAGCCATACAAGGAAAGTGAGGCCAGGTGGGGAGGGGAGGCTTCGGGCAGCGTGTGAGGCGGGTCTGGATCACTTCAAGCTAATCAGAGATTTTAGGTGTCAGGTTCACTGGGGTCAAGGAGCCCTGCAATTAGGAAGGACACGTGCAGAGGCAACCTTCTGAGTGATCTTGTGTGATGGGAGCTCTGTAGAACACGACTGCTTACCCACGTCATTGAAAGGCAGCTTGGGGAGGGAGTGTGTGTACTGGGCCATGAGTCTCTGGAAAACGTGGGGAGCAGTGCATTGGGCTGAAACCTACAAGGTCTGAATTTAATTCATGCCTAAGTGAATGGACCAGGTTTATAACCATGCATCCCCGAAGAAGAAAACGTTTCCCCGGTGAGCTGCAGAATAACTTCCACTGACCTGAATCCGGTCCAGCGGAAACGAGACATCCAGCACATACTTTTTACAGGAGAGGGAGTAGAACGGAAAACAAAGTGAGCTTAACTGAAATGTGAGAAAGAAAGCGGCAGTGACTTGGCTGGGTGGGGCCCAGGCTCACTCTTTCACGGGCCCCCTTTCCTTCCAGACCAGTAGCCCTCCACCCAGCATTTGCTGTGGATGACATCACTGGTTTCGCAAACACGCTCCGGGAATTTCCTGCTTTCCAGAGACAGGCCGACCGAGGCCGTCAGTGGGGCACCTGGGCAGCGATGAGGCCGGGTCGGGTCACAGAGCGGACACAAAGGCCTGCCAGGGCCCTTTACTTGTTCCATAATCTGCCGCATATTTTACTGCTGAGTTTTCAGTCCCCTTTCCTTGGACAGGTGTCCACTGTCCACGCTCTCAGGGTTACGATCCAGACTGCTCATGGCATGGACACACATGCCCTATCCAGGATCACATGCTCTGCTCCAAAGAGAGCACAGGGACCAAAAGTGAAGGGTGTGGGAAGGGAGATGGAAGCTGCCCTGAACGGACCTGGAACTCTGGCCCATTGCATCCTACAGCCCACCCCACCCCTCCAGCCAAGGTGCTTTTCTCCTCTCATCAGTCTGTGAGGCCAAAGCACTAGCAGCCTCTCTACAGTTTCAAGTGGCCACTCTGTGCTCCAGAAATGCTCTAACTCAGGGTTCCCCAGACCTCAGGCCGTGGACTGGTACTGGTCCATGGCCTGTTAGGAACCAGGCTGCAAGGCAAGAGGTGAGAGGCGGGCTTCATCTGGATCTACAGCCACTCCCCGTCTCCCACGTGACTGCCTAAGCCCCGCCCTCTGTCAGGCCAGCAGCAGCCTTAGATTCTCAGAGCTCAGAGGAGCTCGAACCCTACTGTTAACTGTGCATGCAAAGGATTCAGGTTGCATACTCCTTATGAGAATCTAATACCTGATGATCTGATTCCATATTATGGTGAACTGTACAATTATTTCATTATATATCACAACGTAATAATAATAGAAATAAAGCCTACAATAAATGTAACGTCTTTGAATCATCCTGAAAGCACCATCCCGCCTTCCGTCAAAAAATTGTCTTCCGTGAAACCAGTCCCTGGTGCCAAAAAGGTTGAGGACTGCTGCTCTAACTGGCACCAAACACCATATGAACGCTGCAGGAATTCTTAATCCCTTCTGCAGGATGGCTTAAGCCCAAGATTCTAGTCCAGATTCTTGTCTTCAATAGCCAACATGTCCTAATTTTATGTCCTAAGTTTGTCAATAAAGAGGACTTCATGTTTAAGAAGATTTCCTAGTTCTTCAGGAGCCAACCTCATTGCCTCACGTGATATCAAAAGAAAACAGTCTGATACACCAAAAACTAACTTTAAATGGGCATGTGCTAGGAATTCACACTTGGTTGGATACCTCTCCAAGCCAATTGTTCTGACAACACGTCCTTGTGTGAGGAAGCCTAGTAAGATAAAAGGAAGGGGTCAGCCTCTCTCCAACCCATGGCAGGAGTGAGGAAACAAATTAACAAGGACAAAACGATCTTGCGTTCCCTTAGCTGAATTTGGGGCCAGCAAACATCGGTCAACAAACAACACTCAGGAGTGGATTTCTTATAGGAACATTCCGGCTATTGGGGCCTCTCTTTGCTATCCCAAAGAGTCCAGGTGTTAAAACACTACGAGGCAGCCAGGAAGGACAAGATGACTCTAACCACCTAAGTCCAGCTGCCATACACATGTTCCGACTCCCGTGCAACTAACTGGCCCTCACAAAACATTTTCCCAAATCCCTTCAGTTTATCATTTCTCTATTTATTGTATTTTCATGTTATGAAAGTGACATATGCTTGATGCAGTAATCTGAAGTAAGCAGAAATGTAAAGAAAAGCAGCTGCTCATAATGTCAGCCCCATGTTGACATTTTGGTGTCTTTCTAATCTCTTCTATATGGAATGTAATTTACATCCCAATAATATAATTTTGTAAACTTTGCTTACATATTAATGTTTTTATGCCATGACATTTATGTCAAATGATTAAACAACTCTGAAAAATTATTATAAAAACTTAAAAACCATATCAAAGCAATGCGACCACCAGACAAAGACCACCTACTAAACTTTGGGGGGATCGGGTGGGAAGGGTGTGCATGAGATTGTTTTAGAGAAGTTTTATAAGCTACCAAGGTTTATTGAACACTATAAACCATAAGCTTTGAAAGAATTTTTGGAAACATAAGAGGCTAATCTGTACAACAGAGTGTTGGAAAATCTGCTCTTCTCTCTCCACACCAAAGATCTGTATTGCTAAACTATTTCTTATAAGAAGATGTACTAACTGGTGACTGTGTTGGTCTAGGATATTATACGTTTTTGTAGCTTTCAATAATACGATGGAGGAACTTTCCTGGTGGTCCACTGATTAAGAATCTGCCTTCCAATGCAGAGGACACGAGGTTGATCCCTGGTCAGAGAACTAAGATTCTCCATGCCGTGGGGCAACTAAGTCACAACTAGAGAGCCTGAACATCACAATGAGAAGCTCCTGCATGCCATGACTAAGACCCAGCACAGCCAGATACATAAAATTATTTTAAAAATATGATGGAAAGAATATATAAGGATAATGTCATTAAAGAGAGGCAAGGATACACATGGAGCTTAGCAGGAATGAAGATATTTCAGGAAGGGAAAATTATTTACAGAGAGATGGAAAACTCGGCCAGAGCATGCAAGGATGGGGCAAAAAGTCTTAGATGACCTTAGCTGAGGAACTCTTGAACCACTAGGTGCTCCTATAAAGTGAAATGTACTAATCAAGTGGCTACCCATACTGGAGATCATTAATTGGTGATCAACTCCAACTACAACTGTAACTAAATAAAATATGATGAAATCATTCAGTGGCAGAAAACTCTGGCTTATAAACCAGGGTGAAGAGTGAAAGTAAATACTTAGAAAACTAAATCTGGGGGGAAAAAACTGAACTCTCTAGCACTTCACCCTGTGATGTCCCAGAGTCAGCAACACTGAAGATACTTATTGTTTGAGGAGGGACGTGCTTGTGTGGGGATTCTCCACTTTTAGACCTACTAGGTAGCCAGGGGGACATGCCTTCCTCGAGGACACACTGAAAGGATTTCTCCTTTGTTATAAAGCCCACAGCATTCTGCACCTGTGTGATTTTACTTACTAGTGTCCAGCATAAGGACACATGAAGAGGACTGGAGCATGTTCACCTCCATATGATTTACAACACCTTGCACCTCACAAGTAAGAATGAATGAATGCACAATGCAGAAAAACTGAGGATCTTTCCGACTGGGGTTTTTCCTGGAAAGGAGAGTTGGACGCCTGTTTCAAAGGCACTCACATAAGCACGTGTGGAGTGATCATGGGTCAGGGTGATTAATTACACTAGGATTTTCCCACCTGCAGGAGCCAGTCCCCCCAATGTCCTCACCCCCCTTTCCCCCCAGTCATCTCAGCAGGAAATTACTACACTATGTCTCCCACACTGATGATGACTATTAGAAGCATTCTTGCAGACTGTGGCAGGGCCCAGGACCGGGTCAAGTAAAAGTAAATACTTGCCCTTATTAGGTGATCCTGGCCTCCTGCGGTGCGTTTGCCTTGGACACAGCAGCTTCTGGCTCGGTCACAGAAAGCAGACCCCAGGCCACCGCCTCCATGCGATGCTTCCTGACCTTCAGAAACTTCTTTCCTCATGCACCACTTCCTTCCTCGCTCCTCGTGATTGTTTTGGAGGATTTTACCCAGGGGCCTATGCTCACTGCTCTGCCCCGGGTGGAGGCAGGGGGACCTCCTCAGGGAACCCAGCCAGCCTGAGGTCACTCCCAAGGACTGGTTACACCTTCATCTTCTAACTGGTCAGGCGTCAAGCAGGAGCAGGGGAAGAGGGATGGACTCGTGGTCATCCACCCACACAAGCTGACAGAACCTGACTTTCCAGAAATGACCTTACAAGGCTGTGGCTGTGGGGGTATGAGTTGAGGTGCAAAGAGATTCATAGCATCTATTTGCTTAGTGACTCCAAAGATTTAAAATTATGATCCATATTTAATGACTATTAAATACTCAGAAACGAGTGAAGATGTCATCTTCTGAGCCACAATTTTTACAACAAACCATTTTCTTTGTTAATTTCACGTCTATCTACTAGCGGCAGTAAGCTGCCTGAGGTGGAGCAAAATGCTTTTTTGGGGGCTTCCCATAACAGGGACCACAGAGTCATGTGTACACTTCCTGAATGAATGAATGAAACGGTTGGGAGAACTACTATGGGATCCCAGATCTGTGCAGCAAAAGACAGGACAGGCCGTGGACTTGGCTAATTCTCTCCTTGGTGGTACCCAATGTTCCATGCTCTTTGGGACCCTCATGGCCCTGGCACCCTGGTCTAAGCCTGGACCATCCAGGGGTGCTCTTCTCCTAAGCAAAGGCCTTCACAGACTGAAGGTGAAGTGGCTTCTATCACTGAGGCCATTTTAAGGAATACAAAGCAAGCTCTCCTGGTAGTTATGTTAAGTGAAGTATGATTAAAGAAAGTGAAGTCACTCAGTCGTGTCTGACTCTGTGACCCCATGGGCTGTAGCCTACCACGCTCCTCTGTCTGTGGGATTTTCCAGGCAAGAATACTGGAGTGGGTTGCCACTGCCTTCTCCAGGAGATCTTCCTGACCCAGGGATTGAACCCAGGTCTCCGGCATTGTAGGCAGACGCTTTACCGTCTGAGCCACCAGGGAAGTTGAAGTATGATTAAATTACACCCAACAACATTCACCCTTAAAAAACATGGCGCTCTATGAGTTTTGACACATGTACATGAGTCGTGGAACCACAATTAAAATACAGAACATTTCTAACACCCGCTAAAAAGTCCTTGGTGTCCTTCTGCAGTCTGTCCCCTCCTCCTCTCTCCCCACCGGACCACTGATCTGATTCCTTTTTACCATCAGCTGAGCCTTTCCCAAGATGCCATTCAGAACCTGTTTTCCTTAACCCCCTCTCCCTCTTCCATTACTGGTGTTACCCCTCCTTCAGTGAGAGACTCCATCACCAGCTCTTATGTACCCCGTGGTCTCCCTGTACCACCTACCAGGGGTTTTCCCAGACTCCTGGGGGGCTCCTGCTATCCAGTCGGCTCTGTGAACTTGGATGTTTTCCGAGTACCATCCTCTCCCTCTTCTCATTTCTCTCGTGCTGGTCTTTGCTTCTCCCCAGTATCCACCCTCATGTATATTCGTACAGTTCTCAGGGCTTTCTTCCTGTCTGTTCCTTTCTCCTGGTTGCTGTGTCTGTGTTTCCAGTGGATTCACAGATCATGTTATATAGACCCTATAAGCCCTTCCAGCTCTCTGTCTCCGGGCCAGATGCATTTCTGGCCCTGTCAACCTGACTTCTTGACTGTTCCTTCCACACCCAACAGCATCACCATCTCTGGTCAGGCTGGAAGTGACCTGACTCCCAAGCCCACATGCAGGTGGCCACCTTCACAATACGTCTAGAATTCACTGCTCCTCTTCTGTGGCTGCTGAGCTAACCTTGAGCACCTCGTTACTCGGCCCACATCTCCCTCGGTCTGCTTCTCTTTCCTCTCAACACTCTCCCACTGTTACCAGAGCTATTTTTCTAAAATACAAATTGGACATTTTCCTTTTCCTTCTTATAAGAATAAAAACCAGAGGAATTTCCTGGCAGTCCAGTGGCTAGGAATTGGAGCGTTCATGGCTGGGGTCCCCAGGATTCAATTCCTGGTTGGGGAACTAAGATCCTGAAAACCAAGCAGCATAGCCAATTAAATAAATACATAAATATAACAAAGAAAGAAAGAAAAAGAATAAAGACCAGGTGCAAAACCCACCTTACTGCAGCTCTCCAGTGTGCATGAGATAAAATCCAAGGTCTTTCAGATGGCAGTTCAGATCCTTAACAGTTCGGTTCAAACTCTTGTTACTCTAATCCCATTTCTCAACTTCTCAACCCCTGTCCAACTCTAGGCATACTGGATTAACCCACGAAGGCTACCATGTATCTCTGTCTTTGACTCAAAATTCACTGTTTCCACAGCTGTTGGAGGTTGATTCTCTTTTTCTTCTTCACACACCCTGCCTACAACCAGTAAGAAACAGCTGTTGTCTCTCCTATGCCCTGAGGGCATTACGATGCTAACACCAAGTCTGAAGCTCCAATACTTAAGCCACCAGATGTGAAGGGCCGATTCACTGGAAAAGACCCTAATGCTGGGAAAGACTGAAGGCAGGAGGAGAAGGGGGCGGCAGAGGATGAAATGGTTGGATGGTATCACGGACTCAATGGACATGAGTTTGAGCAAACTCTAGGAGACAGTGAAGGACAGGGAAGCCTGGCGTGCTGCAGTCCATGGGGTCACAAAGAGTCAGACATGACTGAGCAACTTAACAACATTATCATCATCACACTTTCTACACACCTCTGTGCTGTTCAACCCTATGCGTCTCACATTTACTCTGTGTAGTATCTCTGTGCCTCACAGGCATTAAGAATTCAAGAAACACTTATTGAAAACACTTTGCCCAATATCAGATGAAACACACAAATATGAAAGCAAGCAACTCTGTCCTCGTTACGCATATTTTACCCATCCATTGCTTAAACAACAGAGCCACCTGGCTTATTTTAAAAAATTGTTATGTTTCCTGCTTGGACTTGGATCAGCTTGTAACAACAACAATGACGACAACAGAGACAATTGAGAATTTTTCTGCTCAATCTAATCCAAGAGCATCCCATGATAAGAAAACAAACTTCAGTCACTGATGGTTACCAAGGGAAGCCACCACACCACTGAGTAGCTCTAATGAGGCATTTTATGTATTAAGGCCATCATCGTGGGTTTTAAGTACTTTGATAAGCTTTCACTTCTGCACTATCTCCCTTCTGTCCAAAGAGAAGCTTTGAAATAACAATAACCATCCCATAGCAACAATGTCTCCTCAGAATAAGGTCAAAACCAAGAACTCATGTGATTCATTCATTTTCTAAGGCAGCCCTGACGAAGAGGTGGAGGGTGAGAGACTGATCTCCCATTCCTGGGGCAGGAGGCTGGTCCTGTCTCTTGAACTTGGTGGTGGCCTCCATTTATCCCACTGCAGTGAAGTCTTATTATTCTGAGCACAATGACATGAAGAACCAGCAGTCCTATACTAAGCCACCCCCTGCCCCCATCTCAACAGCAGACTGGATTCTCCCAAGTTATTCTCTTCTGTGTTCTATAAGGGGAGAATCAATTTTATGACTCAAGGAGTCCTGAACACATGATCTAAAGAAAATAAAAATCCAAACCACAGTGGCAGCTGCGTTCTTTCATTGTGGAAGACAGTACTTAGGAAAATAGCAAATCCTATTAATTACTTTCCAATATCTGGTCCGTAAGGCATTCACACAGCCTGAGGATTTTAGGAGTTACAACAACACAGACTGGGGAAGGTTCTGGGAGGATGTTACACACTCACCGTTCCAACCAATGGGTAAATGAATCCAGCGCCTATGCTGGCCCGGACGTCACTAATGGGCAGAATGAAACCCTTGGGTACGCCTTTCTTCTCAGGTTGGTGAGACAGGGAGAGGTGGGTCTTTGCCATGCAGATGGGTAAATTTCCAAATCCCTGTAAGAAAGGCAAGAAAAAGTGTTCCTTGAGCAAAAATATTCTTTGTACTTGTTTGACCTGCACCCCCCCAGAACCCCCACGGCTCAGATCCACACACACAGTAGTGCTTGTTATTGCTCGTTCACTGAGCAAGAAGATGGAAACGAAACTCAGCTACACCTGCTCATCACCTGGCAGGCTGAGGGTGTCTATTACTTATTTTGGATAATTCTTGTTACAGAAAGACACCATTATGTGTGTGTTTGAAGGGAGGGTGGCTCCTTGCTGGCAAGGCAGCAGCAGCTGTAGAAACCACTTTCTAAGAATATTAATATCCGGGACTCAGAAAGGTAATCTGGAGAAAGGCTCCGTAATGAGGCTTTTAGTCCCACTGTTCACTCATTCTTGGCGGCTGTCAGCAAGCAAAGGGCCGCTTTGTGTTGCTTTATGAATCACGGCTATTTGATCTGCGATTACATTATATGAACTGAGATGAGGTCACTATTTAAGCCTCTTATTTTTAAGGACCAAAGGCGATGCCTGACCCAGAGTTTTCAAAGGTGAAAGGGCAGGAAGTCACATGTAGGGTCTCACAAAAAGGACAGTGTCCTTGCAGCCTGGCCCCGATTAAGGGTACACAGTGTCTCCTCAGAGACTTGGCTGATTAATTGCAACCACACACTTGATGCATAACTTTTAAGGAACATTCTCTGGGTGGACAGACAGATAAAAGGAATGAAATCTCCAGAGGTAACTCACACAGAATTTCTTATGATTCAATCTAGGACTATTTGGAAAATTTTACCAAAGTATCAACTGAGGGGTGGGGTGGGGCTGTTCTCTATTCTCTTAATAGATGTTGATCAGAAATCTGCTGGGGTTAATCAAGATTGCTCTGCAGAAACAGTGCCTAGAATTTGGGGTTTCAGAGATCAATCAAACATTGAAACAATTTTTGTGAACTGATAAGGGTTTGTCAATTTAAGTCTGCCAGTTAAGAATATATTTTTAAAAAAACCCAGCATGCTATGTACTATCACCCTATTACTTTCTAAGTTTTTAAGCCTGAGAAAAAAGTCAGGAAGGATCTAATATTAGAATTAACAATAGTCCTTAAATAGCATTATTAAAAACTCATGGGGAAAAAAAAAACAACCCTCATTACAATGAACTTATTTTACTGAAAATTTCACTGCAGAACAATGTCAGTGTGTACAGCAAATTTTAGGAATCATTTATTAAAAAAAAAAAAAAAGTCAAGAGCATTCCAAGCTCTTGGAAAATGCTAAGAAGAAATGAATTGCTAACTATCTTACCAAATCTGAGAGAATATTCTGGTTAGAGTTGGTAGCATAGGACAAAATATTAGATATGCATTAAAAATAGAATTTAGGAGCTGGGGGGATGAAAAAATAGATCAATGATACTCCTCATGAAGCTCTTTTGCCAGCAAACTCTTGAAGTGCTCTGAGTTCTACTGATCATAGTAAACAGGAGGGGACGTTTGAGGCGCACGGCCCCTTTGGTCAGGGTGGCTGAACACACTCTGCAAAGCCTGTCTGACATGACCATTATGGGGCTAGACTCCCCCTGCTGCATCTTGGTCACCTGCACAGCAGAAGGGAAGAGAGCCTTCACCCATGGTGGACAATCTCAGCACCAAGCCAAGGAAGCACTTGTATAAAAATGGACACCAAGCACCCCCCATCTTTATGCACGGCAGTCTTATTTGACTAAACTGGCACTGTGCTAACATTTTTAAGACAGTAAGAGGAAGCACTACAGATCATTTAACTGACTCCACAGCTGCACACCCAAGAACAGATTTAGTATTTCTGGCTGATAAGTAGGGGCTAAAGATCACACACTACAGATAAATGTGGATACAACATGTATTAGACACATTTATAACCACAAAAGTCAATGATGTGTATGTCAGAGGGTATATCCTCTCAACATAATTACAGTCAATATCCTATCCGAGGATATTAACTTAATTTTTGTAGACCACACAGTAGAGTAAGCCAAATTCAGCTGGTGGAACATATGCCAGCTCTCAATTCAGGGTAAATAATTTCAAAAGCGTAAGCTGGATTTTTTTCCCTAAGAGTACAACTTTTACCTGTTCCGTGTAACGATCTATTTTGGACTGTGCTTCAGGAGAGAGTTCAATATCTTTGGCTCCATAGACAGACTGGGCAATGGTTCTTATCTTTTCCACAATTGGAAGCTGGAGAAACACAAATGGCAACAAAAATGTTAAGTTTCATCTGGATAAAAAATTAACAGAAAGCCTAGTGAGATTTTCTGTAATTGCTTAAAATTCACTACCAGATTCCCTTCTCATCAACTGTAGTATTTGAAGCAATCTCTTTCTCTTCTTTCATCCTTAATGTACTGAAATCAGGGATTGGCTCACAAATAACAAGCCTTAGGTGTTCAGCCAGTCCAGCAGCTACTTATCTACTTAAATCACTTTTATCCGTTACATCTTTATAAAAAATGTACCTTTACTCTGTTTTTTGATGGTTTTTATGTCAGAATGAGTCTCCTGACTAAACAGTGCTGATGTTTAAGTAGGTCTCAACTTGGGTTATATGGTAGTTAAATGTCATAATACTAAGGAATAAATAAGTTTTTTATGAGTAAGAATGGGTTGAGATTTTAATATAAATGCTGGAGTGATTAAACATTTTATTGGAAAACTAGAGGTTGAACCTAGTGTCACTTTAGCAAATGATGAGACATCAGGAGAAGGGGGGAATTCTGAGAAGACTAGGTATGAGCAAATCAGTGTGTGGGGAGGAAATGGAAAGATTTTCCATAATGTTGGATATAGGTTGCTGGTAAAATACTAAAAGTGTTCTTAAGAAACAAGAGGGCTTCCCTGGGGGCTCAGTGGTAAAGAATCTGCCTGTCAGTACAGGAGACACAGGTTCAATTCCTGGCTGAACAATTCCACACGCCTTGGAGCAGCTAAGCCTGTGCACCACCACTATTGAGCCTGTGCTCTAGATCCCGTGAGCCGCAACCACCAAGCCCATGTGTCCTAGAGCCTGTGCTACACAAGAGAAGGCCCGGCAATAAGAAGCCCATGCACTGCAACCAGAGAAAAGTCTGTGAGGCAATGAAGACCCAGCACGGCCAAAAATAGACTTAAAAAAGAAACAAGGATAAACCATTAGGAAAGGAATGTTCCATAGATGACGTGATTCTTAATTCAAGCAAAGCATCTGACGAAACTGTTCCTAATGTTACTGTGGGTAGGAAATGCATAGACGTAATGAATGCAGTTGGTGGATTACTGTTTGGTAAAGTGCTGCTGGACCAAGAGCTGACTGAATGGACACCAGCCAAGGGGCAGAAGCCTCTTATGGGCCACCTCCAGGGCTTTGCAGTACAGCGGCAAATGGTACATCCGCATGAATCACTGCTGATATACACAGGAGGGAGAGTTACCTAACAGGAGAAAATAAAAGCTTGTTCTACTTTCTCATAGGACAGAATCCCAAACTGCTTTAAAATGTGCTTTTCATAACCACAGTTTTTATTACTGTAGAGGTACTCTGTGGTCTGGAGCTGAAATATTGAATGTTTCTATGAATAAAGAAATTAAGGTGCAGGTCATTATGATCTTTCAGTGAAGGACATAAAAGAGGAAATGAATCAAAGGAGAGAAACTTCCTTCATGGATGAGGAGATGCAACACTGAATAGAGCTGGGTCTCTCAAACAATCTATCAGCTCAATCCAATTCCAATAAAAATCCCAAAAGCACTTGCATTCCTTGGCCAACCATTTTAAAATTGCTAATGAAGAGTAATGGCATAAATAGGTAAGATAACTTCATAAATAAATAAAACCGAAAGAACGAAGGTACAGGAGCTGCCATACCAGGCATCGATCACACTAGAAAACTATGCTAATGGATTCCATGTGGTATTGGCACAGGACAAGATGGTTAATCAAGCTGAGATAAGAAAGAACACAGGAGGACACCTCCGCAGGTGTGGGACAGCATACAGTAGACATGGAACAAAACAGGGTAAGGGCTGACCCTGCAACTGACGTCTGGCTGGAGAGAAATACAATGAAATCCTTACCTCACACCAGGCCCCCAGGTGAGTCCAATATCGAACAAAGGCAAAGCCTTCTAAATGAACACTTTACATACTAAGGGAAAAAACTGGGGAACTTTATGATCCTAAAGGAGGGAAGGATTTCTTCAATAAGGTAATGACAGGATATACCTTAAAGTAAATGACTTATAGATTTGACATCAAAAATTTAAATTTCTTATATTAAGAAAGACATCAGGAATAAGAACAAAGCATAAAGAACGGTGTAGGAGGAGATACATGCAAATACTTAAAAGACTGGTTGCTAGAATGCATAAAACTTCCGCAAATTCAGGAAAAGACAGACATACATAATGTTGGTTGACAGAATAACCAATAGCAATATGAAAAACCCCCAATCTCATTAGTATTCAAGGAAAAGCAAATTAAAATGATGAAAAACCAATTCATACCCATGAAATGAATGAAACTGAAAGTCTGTGACTATCAAGGGTAGGGGAGGCTGTGGGGAAGAGGATCCTTCCAGAGTTCTTGGTTGGGATGTTAATGGTCTCGCCTACCACGAAAGCTTCATTACTGGCCTCTTCACTCTTAATATACCCTCTTCAGTAAGTCTAACCTTCCTAGTAAGCCTAACCTTCTGCTAAAATTCCCTGAGGGCTCACTCTAAGATCTATCTCAAAGACCAACATCTCCAGGAAACCTACACTCACCTTCCTCAATCACACGTGGGTGCTCTCTTCTTTGCCATGTGATGGCCATGTAACACACTGACTGAGGTGTTATACAGGACCAGAAATTCAGCAGGGCCTGGCAGCAAATAGCCACTAGCAACATTCAAACTCTTTTAGGGTACACCTATGGACCTCAAATGGTAACAGTGCCAGGATCAAGCTCACCCAATCTACTGGATGGCAAAGGGCCTTTTGTAAACCATGTCATAAGAGAAATGAGAAAAGAAATATTCAGCTCTAGATGGGACAAATTTAGAAAGAAATGATAATTACTTGCGAGGAAGGCAGAAGGCAAGGAAAGGACAGAAATGATTAAGGGAAATGGGAAAAGCTATAATAACCAGAGCTGCCTTCCTCGGTCTGAGTTCAGGGTAAGCCTAGGATGGCTCCAGGCTTGTTGCAAAAGAATGACTGCAAGAGTGTCAAGTTGAGATTGGGTTAGAGAAAACTCAAGGGTAATTTTTAAAAGATTTCACATTTATTAGCTGAAGAATTGAGAATAGTCTATAAACTCTTTGAGGTCAAGGACCACCTCCAGTTCACCTAGAGGTGGGATTGAGCCCCTGGGGTAGGGTCTCAATACACAGTTGAATAAATGAGTAAATATTTTCTGAACTTCCTGTTGATGAAGCAAGGATTCTAGGTGGTGCAACAGTTATAAAAGATTATGTGTGTGTGTGTGTGTGTGTGTGTGTATGTTTAGTAGCTCAGTCATGTCTCACTCTGTGATGCCATGGACGGTAGCCTGCCAGGCTCCTTGTCCATGTGATTCTCCAGGCAAGAATACTGGAGTGCGTTGCCATTTCCTCTGCCAGGGGATCTTCCCAACACAGAGATGAAACCCGTGTCTCTGTTAACACAACTTTTGCGTTTAACAAACTAAAAACTGCACCAATAAGGCAGCTCCATTGCATATAATCTATTTATGTTGTTTCAGCAGGCAAGGAACTTCCTGCTGTTTCTCTGCTTGACTTGGGGGTGGGGGGAGTGTAATCTTTAAAGATAAAAGAAAGTCAAGTTTAGTCCAATGATCTTGATCTGAACTTGATATTCACTTGTACTGCTGTTTTCAGTGATAGCTTTTATAAAATAAATAAAATGGTAAAATAAATAATACATGGATATGTATTCATCATCCCTGGCATTCCTCCAACTCCCTAAATACCTACAAATTTATCTGTTCATCACCTCTTCCCTCTTCATATCCCTGATGTCTAAGATAGAGACCTGCAACCAGCAGCCACTCCACAAACATCTGCCAAATGAACAGCCAGCTATGCCAAGTAGTTTCAAGATAGCATGGTGCACAAAGAACTTCAGGGCTTTTGTGTACAAAGAATGCCTGTTGGGGTGGGGACGATGACACAGTAAAATATGACAGATTGGAGCGAGTGATAAAGGCTCTGCATATATGTTACTAGGAAAGTCAGAAGATCATAGACTGCAGGGGAAGGCATGGAGATCAGCATAAGGCTGGCAGGAACTTCAGTGGTGCTTAAAGGATGTGAAAGATTTTAATAAGCAATAAAAGAAAAGATAATTTCACACAAGCTGAAAGGCACACCTCAAGGTGGGAATGGTGGCAAACACAAGGCTTTTTCTGGAAAGAGTGACCATTCTATTATGCACAATTTCTCAATATATTCATAAGCTACTTCACAAAGTCTGTCGTCTATACCACCATCTTGGATCATTTTGAAACTAAGACTATGTTAAATCTCTATTTTCACCAAGAATAAAACTCTGAACATATTCTACATTAATTTCCTCCCAAACCTCTAAAATATATAAAAATAGCTGAAATACTCTAGAACAGAGTATTCTGATGGAAATTTCTATAAGGATGGCAATGGTCTACAACCACGCTTTCCAGGCCGGAAGCCACCTGCCTCATGTAACTATTAAGGAGCTGAAATGAGGAAATGAGCTCTTAATTTCAGTTAATTCAAATTTCAATAGCTTCCTGTGACCAGTGGCTATGGCTTGGGCAGCACAGCTCTAGAAAGAAACCCTGACTAGGGGTTATGTTGTCTACAGTTTTTCGTTTAGAGTCTGCCCACCTGGAACCCTGGCTGAGTGACATCGGGAAGGAAGGCTGGAGGCTTCACCCTTCACCACATTTATAGTGTTGGTGGGGTGATTCAGGCTCATAGAAGCTGAGCTACTCAAAGATAGATGACAGTATCTTTCTTGAAAAGACCTCTGGAATCACTACCTTGTTTAAAACCTGCTTTTTAGTGGTATGAACTCCAGAAAAGCAGTGGCTTAAATTTTAATTTTCTTTTCTTTTTTTTTAGTTTTGGTGAGAAGAAAATGGACAAAAAGTTAAAAATGAAGCTGCTGGCTGCTGTGGAGAACAGAACAGAGATTCCTTAAACAACAAACAAGGGAACTACCATCTGAGCCAGGAAACCCACTCCTGGTTGTATATCCTGCAAAAATACTAATTTGAAAAGTTAAGTGCACCCCAGTGATCACTGTCGTACTACTGACAACAGGTAGGACAGGGAAATCACCTAAAGGCCCATCCAAAGATGAATGGATAAAGATGTCACAGACCCACAGTGGAATCTCACTCAGCCACAGAATGACTGAAGTAATGCCATTTGCAGCAATACGGATGGACCTAGAGACTATTGTACTAAGTGCAGTAATTCAGACAGAAAGACAAAAACCATACATCACAGATGTGGAATCTAAAAAACTGATGCAAATGAACTCATGTACAAAACAGAAAGAGGCAGAGACAAAGAAGACAAATTTAAGGAGGGAGGGAATAAATTAAGAGTTTGGGATAAACACACACACGCACACACCCTACTATTTATAAAATGGATAAATAACAAGGTTCTACTGTATAGCACAAGGAATTATATTCAACATCGTAAGTGTGTGTGTATTCAGTTGTTCAGTCATACCGGACTCTGTGACCCCAGAAAAATGATTCTCAATCCTAATCATTGTTTGCTCTAATCCTCTCAGGTAATCCTTTCTCTGGTTTCAGATAGTTCCTTCACACGCATGTACTTAATCATGCTAAGTCGCTCAGTCCTGTCGACTCTTTACAACCCCGTGGACTGCAGCCCACCAGGCTCCTCTGTCCATGGGATTCTCCAGGCGAGAATACTGGAGTGGGTTGCCATGCCCTTCTCCAGGGGGTCTTCCCGACCCAGGGATCGAACCTGCATCTTCTGCATAGGCAGGAGGACCCTTTACCATTGTACCACCTGGGAAACCCTCAGCATCATATAATAACCTATAATAGGAAAAATTCTGAAAAGACTATATATATATATATATACACACACACACACACACACATGTGTTTATATTTGAATCACTCCACTGTATACCAGAAATTAACCTAACAGTGTAAATCAACTATACTTCAATTAAAAAAAAAAAAAACATGAATCTGCTAGACTTGGGGAAAATAAAGTGTAGCTTGCTACATGGCCTTTCCTGTACTTCAATAAAAGTAAACAACATGAACCCACCTTACACCAGGAGCTTCATTACAACACTCCCCCTAGTGTCACGGGAGCAGCTCTGCGTTGTGACTGAGAACAGAGCTTTTTATCTTCAACACAAAGCATGTCCTTGGCTGGAAACCAGCACATCTGAGCTACCCAAGGTGTATGTGCTGACTGCCATGAGCCAGCTCCCCAAGTGGCTAGCCTTGCTGGCTTGTTGGTCCTGAGCAACAGGTCAGTCCAGAAGAATCCCAGAGGAAACTCACTCTCCTATGAAAACCAGGATGCAAGGTAGAGATAGCTGGGGTCTGAGAAATGAAGAAAGGCTCATCGCCAGAAAGCCCACATTTGTCCATATGAAATCATGATGATAAGGAATTCACATTCACATCACAAGAGTGACTTTGTATACTCTTTGTCTGTTTTGCCTTCAGTTTTGATTTATTTCGGGTCACAGGAATTCTGACTGTCCAATTTACTGTAGATGGACATCTTGAGGACGATATTTCATAAAACTAAATATGCAAAGGAGTCAACATAGTGTCTAACAGCACAAACTCAAGTGATATTAATATAGCGTCTTGTTTTAAAATATGCTAACTGAATACGGATTTGAATTTTGTCTCATCTAGTGGAAAATTTTATATTTTTACCACTAGTTGAGGATTTTTTCCTCACTATGGTTCTCTTTTCTTAGTCCTTGATTTACTTTTATTTGAACAATTAAAAAATTTAAAACTAAAGTGCTTATTTCATTATTTTGGTTTTGTTTTGCTTTTTAATTTTTAATGTCCAACTCTGTGACTCCATGGACCATAGCTCACCAACCTCCCTCGTCCATGGGATTCTCCTGGCAAGAATACTTGAGTGGGTTGCCATTTCCTTCTCCAGGGGATCTTCCCAATCCAGGGATCGAACCCACGTCTCCTGCATGGCAAAGAACCTCTAGGTAAAGCACCGCTAGCACCATCTGGGAAGGCCCATATGCTTATTTACACTGCTATGCGGGTTTCAGGTGTACAGCGAAGTGATTCAGTTATACATATACATATTTCCATTATTTCTAGGTTATTGAGTAGTCTCCTGGGCTTATATAGTCTTATGTAGAACATAACAGTAACACCAAAGGAAAACAGAGGAACATATGATTTTAATGATCTCACCCATAGGAGGAGGAAGGGCTGGTAGTGGCCTGAGCACTTGCTTGGCCCAATGATGTTCATGTGTTTATATGACACACTTGATGTTCCTCCTTGCACAAAGTTACTCACCAGCCTCAGTGTGTTGAGAGACTCATACGCATGGACATGAGGTGAAGCTTCAGCTCCATCCTCATGGGAAGGAGCTACATTTCCCTAATTCGTCTACTGGAACTGTGATGCCAAATAAAAATCTTCTAGTCTAAGATTAAAAGTTTCACTCAAGGTGGGAGTAAACCTACTTTCATGAAAAGAAAAAGAAATCATTTTCTGAAATAAAACGGTGGCTAAAACAAATCCCTAATCTCTCAGATTCTAGGTGATTGGAAGCCTGTGCAGTTTTGAGTGGTTTCCTCCTCAAATCTTGAAGTTGTCTTTAATACACTTGTGATGACATTTAAATAATGTTGCTAGCTTTTCAGGCTGAGAACATGGATTCTGTACCTACTGGGCTTCCCAGGTGGTACACAGGTAAAGAAGCGCTTGCCAATGTAGGAGACACAAGAGATGTGGGTTCGCTACCTGGGTCGGGAAGATCCCTTGGAGTAGGAAATGGCAACCCACTTCAGTATTCTTGCCTGGGAAATCCCATAGACAGAGGAGCCCGGCGGCTATAGCCCATGGGCCCACAGAGTTGGACACGACTCAGCGAATGATCACGCACCTCTGTTGAGTGGTCTCAGGCCATCTGAATTTAGGTCAGAAAATCCAGGGGATGGATGGAGTGCGGCAGAAAGTGACTGGCTAACTGGAGGTGGGACACTGATGATCCATTTTACACCCCTGTCTTTACTGCTTGGCCCATAATTCTGGATGATATAATGCAAATCTAGAAGCTGCCACCACAGTGGCATTTCATTTTTGGGTTACAAGAAAGCACTTGGGTGAAATCATAGGAATCCTTGTGACATGCACAAGTGAAACGGGTGTAGACCACTCTTTCTCATCAGGTGCTATTTCTAGCCTGAAGGGGATTAAGCTGGGAGCTGCCTAGCAGAATCACAAAGCCTGGAGTAGGACCCATCGAGAAAAGTTGGCCTGTATCTAACAACAGATTCAGATCTGAAGGGACATGTCAAACAAAGATGGGTGTGGCAGCCGGTAGGCCAAGGAGGTGAGTGAGGCCAAGGGAGATGGACAGGGAAACTAGAGGCCAGTGCTGGGGAAGAATCTAGCTCTGATAGAGATCTGAGGTGTGTTTGCAAAAGGGTGTGGCATGGAGGCGGTGTGGGAATTTGGAGCTGAATCATGAAGGAGAGGTAAGGGGAGAAGAGGCTGACGAGGGAGGGGCTAGAAGCAGTTCAGGCTGGAGAACCAGAGCTTCACCATAAATAAGAAAGCAGAACATGAGAGCACAGCGAGAGATATGGACTCTGAAGGAGATACTCATGGGACTGGAAATACAAGGGGCAGCTTCCTGTAAAATGTGCCAAATATTCAGTTGTACACAAGGGATATAAAGAAGAGAGCTGAAAAAAGGTCTGGTGGAAAGTGGCACACCAAGGGCAGGTCTGAGGACAGGGAGGAGAGAGCCAAGGGAGGCCAAGGCCTTGACAAGGAGATAAGAGTACATGGACAAACGAGGGCATAAAAAGAAAGGCCATCCCTTCTCCTTAAAACTTGTTGAGTAATTACTGTGAAATACAAAAGGCACAGAGGGATGTACATAACAATCATTCTAAATTTTAAAATTCTATGAATTAAAACTCTATATATAGTATGAATGTATACATTTTTATATATTCTAAATACACAGAATAGTACATTTAAAAATGATAAAAACAGGGAATTTCACATTAGGAAATTTTTTTTAACCATATTTAAAAAAAAAACACCACTACCATACGCACATACATTCTATACACATATATACAAGTACTTATACGCATGTATTTTTATTCATTTCCTTAAAATTTGAGGTTCTGGCTGCAAATACCCAGTGTCCAACTAAAAGTTTATCTGTCAAATGCCTACCCTCAAACTGATCTAAATCCCTAAGAAATAGAAAATACATAATCCCTCAATAACCAACTAATTCCTCTACCCTCAAATGCATGCCAGCAGGGAAGAAAACACTCATAAACACACAGGCAGTGCCAGTGCAACCTGGCGGAAATCCCTGGTGCTGGCATGGCCCTAGACAGTCTTCCTGGTCTGTTTTGATCTCCCCTGATTCCAGCCCCGCTGTGATCAAGAGCATGGCTTCACACAAGGAACAGGAAAGACCTTTAAACAAAAATAAACACCATCCTCTCTTGGTGTCAAGGCTGCACCTCACGGTGTTTGTGAGGTTGGAGGAAGGAGGCGAAGGGATGTGGAGACAGTATTCAACCCTCACTCCTGATGTAACAATGTTCAGACAGACTTTCCGTGCCATGCATCCTTTACAAAAGCGACTGAGATTTTATTAAATCACTAACAGCTCCCAATTCTAATGGAGAAAGATGGCTAAATGTCTGGCTTTAATTAGGGGAGGGCTTTTTTCCTGGTGCCCTGGGAGCTTCTAACTGCTGGGTTTAAACCACTTGGAAAGGACACCACCCCTGGAGTTTGACAAAGTTACCTGAGTTACAAGACAATTCCTGAAAGTCAATTCAGGAAATGCCCTCTGAAGTGAAACAGACAGAAGAAAGAGCTAACTTAGATCCCCAGCCTCCCTTGTCCCAGCACTTTACTCTGGGACATTTCATTTTGTTCTCACAGCAACTGGGTGAAGTTGATGTCAATATCAGACACTATTTTATAGATAAGGAAGCTGAGACTTGAAGAACTGCCCATGTTTACATCCACGGTAAGGCACTGCCAAGATTTAAACTCAGTTCTAATGTGCTCCAAGTCTTACCCCTTTAACTATAATGTTATGTCTTTCATCAAGTGTCCATTTCGTCATGGGGCAAGTCCCTCACCTTCTCTAAGATCTCGTTTGCCCATTTAAAAAGCAGAACTGAGCTCACACATCCCACAGAAATGGATTAGATATACTTGAAATAATGCATGGCAGAGAAATCTGTTAGCTTATAAAGTGTTAAATATAGATTCCTTTTTTCATCTGCTATAGCATTTCCCTGGGTGCTTACAGATATAGAGACATTATACTGTAAACTCTAAAGATAAACTATCAAAAGCAATAATAGAACAGAAAAAGTCCAAGAGAAGATGGGTTGTGGTGGGGATTTCTAACAGCTTCTTAAAAGGACAGGATACTGTGACCATCCTTAAGGGGTGAAAAGAAATGATGCAGTATATTAAATATATTAATTCTTACATGATAAACTTCCTTTGAGCAATTAGGCCACTGCCCCTTATTCTATATTTAAAAAAACTGTAATTTTGAATTAATCAACAGCTTCCTCTGTAACGTGAACAACTGTTGCCTGCTCTTGAATTAGAAGCTACTCCGGTGACAGACATACAGAATTTTTTGTAAAGAACAGTGGTTGCATCTCTCAATTTTTGACAGGTTGGCACAGACTCCAGTCCAAAGAGCAGCTTGACTCTTGCTTTAACTAATGAACAGGTCATCAGAAAGCCACAGACTCAGGGAGCTGTCTAGCTTCACGGTGTCTCTGAGGCCGGGTGTTTCTTTTTCTTTTGAGCTGTTCCTCTTTCCATTTGGGGTTTTGAGATGATTTCTACTTCCCCCACGAAAGCAGTCATGCATTGCGCTCCTACACTATTTCTGATTCGTCAATCAGCTCAGCTGTCTTTCTTCCGTAACACAAGACAGAGGCGGGACTGGAGCAGGAAATGAGATGCCATCAATCCTGCACCCAGTACATTCTGGGTGGAATAGAGTCTGAGGTGATACATAGAAACTTTTGTACAAAGAAGCAAAGGCAGCCAGGTGTTTCTTTTATCAGGCTGTTTTATCCAAAAGTATTTTATCACTTCCTTTTTTCCTGTAGGGCAGTCTCATACCTCCCTATGGAGCTATCAAGCATCAAAAGGGTTAGTTATGGGGGAGGGGGGAAAGAAAGGAATTAAAAGCGTTTCAAAAAAACTATTACTTAAATAAAACTTAAAAAAGAAAAGCATTACTTAGTCCATAAAGGTTCACCAACACTGATTATGCAAGAAATCTGGTGGAAGGTGGGTGGGGGAAGCTTAAATTCTGTTACTACTTGCAATGGTGACCTCAGATACTTGCAATGGTGACCTCAGATTTCTACACTGTTACAAGATTGTAAATGGTCTTCTATGATCTAAAATGGACTCGCCAGCATGAGGGACAGAACTATTAGGGAGAGAGTCTCTTTTCATAAACTGTCATGAAGCGATAAAAGGCTGAACTGCACAAGAAGCAATTATGCAGCTCAAATCTAATTTCTGTGTTATAGAGTATGTGGGCAAAGGAGACAAGAGTCCTATCAAATATTGAGGCAACACTGTTATCAAATTAATCTGCTTTTCACAGAAGAGCAGACGTTTTAACAGCATCATCTTCACAATGAATGGGAATTTAGAACAAAAATTGTTAATACTGGTGGGAAGGAAAAGTGTTTATCTTAGGGTTAGTGCATGTCGAAGACAGCGTAACTCACAAAATACTGCTTCTATTTATTGACCTTTTTTTCACCTTGGATGGTTTTCTTGAAAGAGCCAGTCTGTGAAATCATTAAAATCTGCCATTGCCACTCAGTGTGGTTCTCGATCAGAGTTGGGAGATGGTCTATTTCCTGACAATTGTTTGTTTCCTTATATGTAAAATAAGGGGAAAGCAGGGAAGTAAGGACTAAAGAAGTTAACAAGTACAAAGTGCCCATAGGCCTGGCACACGACAAGCCCTCCTCAGCCGTTGAATTATCATCATACTCTTGATGATTTAACTCTAGACTCAAGACCAATAGAATTTGTGAGGAATGAAGGGATGGGAGAAGCCACTAGTTAAGACTGAGGACTCCAGCAATCAAGGACTACCTAAGAGGACAAGTCCAACAGCCAGAGCTGGAGCCAGCAGATTCAGGATGGAGATGATGGGTAGCAACAAAGATGAATGGAGAAGACTGAGATCCTGGGGAGTTCAGATATGCTGACTGATGCTCACTAGGAAGCTGTTTTTTAAATAATTACTAGACAATCCAGCAACTCCTTTTCAGCATATACACCCAAAAGAACTGGAAGCACAGTTTGACATGCATGTCCACAGCAGCAAGCAACATTGTTTACAACAGCCAAGAGGTGGAAGAAACCCAACTGGCCACTGACAGACACAAGGGCATAAACACACAATGGGCTGTTGTTCAGCCGTTAAGGAAGGAAGTTCTGACATACGCAATAACATGGATAAACCATGAGGACATTATGCTAAGTAAGGGCTATAGACTGAATGTTTCTGTCCTCCCAAAATTGGTATGTTGCAGCCTAATTCTCAGTGGGATGGTGTATTAAGATGTGAGGCCTTTGGGAGTGATTGGGTTGATGTTACTAGAAGGTTAGGCCCTGGAGTGATTAGGGCATATGGGTGCACCCCTCATGCAAGGGATTAGTGCTCTTATAAAAGACAAGATCCCTCCCCACTTTCACCACATGAGGATACAGTGAGGAGACTGCCATCTAAGAAACAACAAGAAGACCCTCGCCAGATATCCAGTCTGCTTATGCCTTGATCTCAGACATCCCAGCTTCCAAAAGTTATCAGTGATAAATCTCTGCTGTTTACATGTCCACCCAATACTATGATATTCCTCATAGCAGCCTGAAAGGACTGAGACAGTGAATAAGCCAGTCAAAAAAGGGACATATTCTATGGCTTCACTGGCATGAGACAGCCAGGAATAAAGGGGAAGGAAAAATGAAATGTTAGTGTTTGAAGGGTACAGAGTTTTACAAGATGAAAAGACCTATAGAGAGAGATGGTGGCTGTACAACAATGTGAAGCTACTTAACACTAGTGAACTGTTCATCTAAAAATGGAAAAGGTGGCCAGTTTTATGTTATATGTGTTTTACTACAATTCAAAAATTAAAATATATATATATATTAGACATATTTAATAGCTCAAGAAAACCATGATGCAAAGGGGCTTTAACAGAAACAGACAAAGAAAATACTGCCCATTATTTCCCAAGCATTATGAGACCGGAATTTCATGGGGTTGCAAAGAGTTGGACACAACTGAGCGTGTGAACTAAACCGAACTGATGAAAGCCGAAGAATTGATGCTTTTGAACTGTAGTGCTGGAGAAGATTCTTGAGAGTCCCTTGAACTGCAAGGAGATCAAACCAGTCCATCCTAAAGGAAATCAATCCTGAATATTCACTGGAAGGACTGATGCCAAAGCTGAAGCTCCAATACTTTGGGTACCTGATGCAAAGAGCCAAGTCATTGGAAAAGATCCTGATGCTGGGAAAGAGTGAAGGCAGAAGGAGAAGTGGGGGACAGAGGATAAGATGATTGGATGGCATCACTGACTCAATGGACATGAGTTTGAGCAAGCTCCAGGAGATGGTGAAGGACAGGGAAGCCTGGCGTGCTGCAGTCCATGGGGTTGCAAAGAGTTGGACATGACTGAGCGACTGAACAACAATGAAGTTGCTCAAAAGTCTTGTTCCTGTGCCAACCCTGTTGAACCCTATACTCCCAAGCCCCTCTGCACTGAGTGTAGAACATAGGCTAGGGGCCAAAGAGTTGGGGTCCCAAGGACCTGGACCTTACAGATGGTTCAGCCTCTTTAACCTTTTGTTAATCCTTATCTGCAGAGCTGTCATGACAACCTGTGCGAAGCTCTTAGCACTGGCCTGGCATATCATCATCATTGTGCTGGATCTTACCTGCACATCATACAGGAACTGGAAACGACTTTCTTTGCTTGCAGCTTCTCTCACAGCCCAAGCCAGGTCCACTGACCCTTTCCCACCAATCGACCAGTGATAGCAGGGGACTGCATTAAAGGCGCCGGCCCGCTTCGCAAGCTCACACACCAAGTCAATCTCTGCGCGGGTGTCGGTCCTGGTGATGAAAATGTTTGTGGTTTTGCATCTGTATTCATTTAGCGATGTTTTCAAAGAAAGACTAACTGCTTATACAGAACTTTGCTCCCAAACACTGAATATATTCTAAACATCAAAAGTGGTTACATTGTGCTTAAATAAATCAGATCTTAAGCAAAGCATGGGGGGAAAATCCTCTCCAACTATTGTTTCAAATATTTCAAGTTGTTAAAGGTTTTATTGAGAAAATTCCATAGCATATCCCTTTGATCATCCATTGTCTTTCAGTAAGAAATGCTGGTCAGAATTAATAATAAAAGCAAAAGAAATGGTAACTTACTCTACAGATTTCATTTCCCTGCTAATATTTGAGAACACATCTGCTAAAGTAAAACCAATCCAAAGAAAACCAAACAAACAAATAGAATGAGTAGAGTATTTCTCTATACTTTAGATGAAGCACAGAAAAGCCCAAACATCCTCAAAACACAAATGCACTTCACAGGGTGGCCCAGTGATACGCCCACATTTAAAGTAGGACACTTGACTTACTTGAAGACATTCAGAGCCACGACAACAGGGACCCCGAAGAGCTGAGCGATCTGAATTTGCTTCTCCAGGTTACAGCAGCCGTCTGCCACCAGCTGGAGGTTCTGTAAGAAAACCAGACCGCTGCATAGTATCACCTCCCATTAAACCTGCCAAATGACAACAGCAGGCCCACTCTGCCAAGTTTTGTTCCATCTATGCTCACTTTAGCTACCCTGGTGGCTAAGTCAGTAAAGAAATCTGTCTGCAATGCAGGAGACCTGGGTTTGATCCCTGGGTTGGGAAGATCCCCTGGAGGAGGGCATGGCAACCCACTCCAGTATTCCTGCCTGTAGAATCCTCATGGACAGAGGAGCCTAGTGGGCAGCAGACCATGGGGTCGCAAAGAGTCAGATATGACTGAGCAACTAAGCACAGCACATGCTTACTTTATTGTCCTGGAAGCTATGCAAGAAAGCCTAAGTCTTTTTTTTTCCCCCAAGAAAAGATGGCTGCAGAAGGAGGAGGCTCATTTTCCAAATAAAGTCTAAAATTATTCTAGATCCAATGGCATATTTGGGTCTCCAGCCAGGCAGCTATTTCTGCTGCTGACTGGCAGCCAACACATCAGCAACATGCCCACGCTCTGTGGGCTGGTGGACAAGAAGGCATAAGGTCCCCGGAGGGTGACAGCCTTGTCCAGCTACTCTCTGCTCAAAAAATGGTGCCACCTGTAGGAGCTAAGAAGTACTGCTGCCAGTCAATCAAAATCTGCAAGTCATCAAAAGAATACATGGGTATAAGCTTCATATAGGCTTCCTTGATGGCTCAGATGGTAAAGAATCCGCTTGCAATGCGGGAGACCTGCGTTCAATCCCTGGGTTGAGAAGATCCCCTCGAGGAGGGTATGGCAACCCACTCCAGTGTTTTTGCCGGGAGAATCCCTGGGGACAGAGGAGCCTGGTGGGTTACAGACCACAGGGTTGCAAAGAGTCGTGCCCGACTAAGCGACTAAATCCACAAGCTTCATACACCTTTATGTGCTGGAGACCATGAAGCCTGCTCTGATGACTGCCCAGACAGAAAGCCTACACCCATCTTTTCTTAAGATTGGAGAGTTAACTGAATGGATTTTTATCCCTTCCTCCACCCATTAGATTATTAAAGAAGCACTTTTCTAAGAGGCCACTGGCAGAGAACCAGTTTCCTGACTGAGACTCAGCTGCTAGCCAATGGTTAACTGGATTTGAATAATTCTTCACTCTTACCTCTTCTGTATATTCCTTTTTAAGAGGGACCCCAGCAGTTACCTGAGATAAGAAAAGATAAAAATTAAGAATAGTCTTGTCACACTGTTAACTCTGATTAAAGATCTGAAAGAAAAACAAATCATGGTCCCTTTCTGGAAAGGTTCACTTGAAAAGCACATTTTGTGCTTTAAACCAATCATTGGTGGCTCTGGAGGAACATAAAGTCTTTTGGGTGCTTTTAAAAAGATCACTGAAGCCTGAGCTCCACCCTGACCAATTAAACCAGGATTTCTGGGAGTGGGACCCATAGTCAGCAACAGTTAAAAAACTCCTCAGGCAATTCTAATTTCATACTGTTGCCCATTATCCTAGCAAAAAAGGGAACCCACAATACGATTTATACAGAGTTCATCATCATTCTAAATAAATTCTAAACCATTTTAAAACAATTGCCATTAGTTTTTCCCTTTTGAGCCTAGTTTCTCACAGAAACCAATGGGGTTGGCAGCTTAAAGATAAGGAAACTGAAGTTGAGAGAAGGCAGGTGTCTTGCCCACGGTTACACAACAAATGAGAGGCAGAACAGGAGCATGAATTGTTATAACTGGCTTCTGAAACCCCAATTTAGTGACTTTTCACTGTTCTACATTTTTTTTTCTTTTTTTTGGGGGGGGGTGGGGTTCTATACCCTGCAACTGGTTTCAGTGAGAAACCCTAGCCATTTTAACTCACCAAGGATGTGGCGATCTACTCTCCTCTCTGCAAAGAGGTCTTGAGGATATCAGAAATCCTTTGAAAAGTTACCTCTACGACAAAATTTTTTTTTTTTTAGTTGTGAAGGAACATGATTATTCCAGGTATTTCTATGAGGGTGTTTTTGAATGACACAGTGTAGGTAGGACACATCCAAGCAGTTGAAGGCCTGCTAGAACAAAAAGAAGCTATGCAAAATTCTCTAGCAGACTGGGACTGGAATATTGGCTTTTCTGAGTCTCCAGCAGTTGCCCACTCTGTAGATTTTTGGACTTGTCAGCCTCCATAATTGGGTGTTAATAATTCCTTATGATAACTCTTTTTAATATAAATACACATCTTATTGGTTGTGGAGAACTCTCGTTATGACACCATGTTTAAAAAACTAATTATGAAAGAAATACTTGGATCCAAAAATGTTCGTTCTTTTACTGTATCAAGAATGATCAGCATTTTGGAAGATGAGATATGACAGGGGCTAAAATGGGCAAATTCAAGGGTCATAGGATTTTCCACTGTACAAATTATGAGAGAAAAACAAGCTGAATAAACATAAGAGGCAGCTGTGGTTATCTGTGTAATGATATCAAAAGGAGGTAGAAATGATAAAGGATCAAAAACATTAGTAACAGAGTTGATTCAAGTACAAAGGAATGAGGTGGATAACAGAGAATACAGGATTAAGAAGAGTAAAGTTCATTTATTATTCAATTACTGAAAACATTTCCTTGATACAGACTATGCCAGGCATGAGGAATACACAAATTAACAAGACACAGTCCTTAATTTCAAGGAATTCAGAGTTAAAGCGGGAGACAGACCTATAGACATTCATAAAATAATATAAAGTAGAAGCACTACAGAAGAGGAAAGCTAAACTTCATTTGGCTTCCTGATCCTCCCCTTTATCATTTTCCAACTGTATCTGTGTCTATTATTCTCTGAGTCCTGTTACAATCATCACTAGCGTGGAACCATGACATTAAGTAGAAGTGGACGAGGTACCAAGGATTAAGGTGAGCAGAAAATGCAATCATTGTAAAACAGAGCACACACATTAAGATGAACTGAAATAGGATTATAAATCATGTAGTGAATTTTTATAGGACAAAGACGAGACTGGAGTGTGGAATTAAAGTCAAGAGACCTTGATTTCATGTTTGATTAGTCCCCTAAATAGATTACTAAGCAAGACCTGGAATCGTACTGTAGCTCTGTAATTTTATCTGAACCAGACTAGACAGTGTCTAAGCCCTTTGAGTATTAAAGCCCTTTGATTTTATAATTTTTAGGTTGTAAAACAGGGAGGGGGAATTTCAAATTTATTTCTGGTATCAATGAATGGATTAAGGATTCAAAAAAGTTTCCCCTTTATTCATATTCAGCTCGGTCTGCTAGACAAAAAGTGGAGGATCTGGATCTCAGCCATAGACTTCAGATCTGGTGATAGTGCTCACATCCCCTAAACCCTCATCTGTAAAATGGTATAAAATAACATCTGCCCCTCCTAGGACAAAGAATTGCTAAGACAATTAAATACTACATATTATGGTGTTTCATCATGGCAAACTTATTTCTTTATGCTATGTAACTGATTATTGTGTGATGTTTGTATACAGAGCATGCCAGTTAAGAAATCAGATTTGGCAGTTTGTGTTGTATATCAAGATTTAAGTGATAAAGAAATGCCAAATCATTTTATTTCAAAAATGATGAATGAGCACAAGATTTCTCATTCTCCCTTTGGAAATAGCTAAAAAACAAAACAAAACAAAAAAAAACACAAAAGACAAATTTCCCTTTCAGTTGTGTGTGAATTCTACATGTGAGACTTTTGATAAAGTCTTTTAAAATGTTAAAACAGAATTTGAGATTTCTAAGCAAAGCTCTCTCAGAAATAAGCCAGTGTTCTAACAGAGTTAGTTATAAAGTGAAATCATAATAAACAGAAACAGGAGGAAAATGGTGCTAGATGAAATCTGATGAGATGTAGCATCAGTGAACCAAAAAATGATCCATACAAACACTGAACTACCCACCCACAAAAGCCATCACTCTTACCCTTCTGTTCTTCATTCAGGAAACAGAGCCTCTATCCTCCCATTACCATGGGGTTATAAAATGTTGACACAAGCTTCAGTTTAGCCTCTTAGAGGTTACATTATGCTCCTTTCCAAAATACTGCTTAGAAATAACTTTGTGGGTGTTACTAATTACTTGATCTTACTGAACTCTAAGTGCCCTGAAATGGTGATTTGTGAAAAAGGAGACATTTTAGAAAACCGTAGTGATGAAGCAGGTTTGAGTGTTTTGAAGATTCAATTAGGCTTCATTCTGTTTTATTAGAAAAGAAGATGGAACTTACGCTTGGTCCACCTCCGTGCATCTTCAGAGCCCTCACGGTCGCCACCAGAACCACAACGTTGGGCACCAAACCAGAAGCTCTGCACTTGATGTTGAAGAATTTCTCCATGCCAATATCAGCACCAAAGCCAGCTTCAGTCACTGTGGAGAATTGAGTTGGAAACCTGCTATGATCTTCTAAAACAACGGTAAGTTTTGACCATTATTGGTGTGGTTCAAATTCAAAGGATGACAAATTCCTCTCCATGTTCAAGGCTACTATACACCACGGTATCCTGTTCATGCTACTGCTAAGTTGCTTCAGTCGTGTCCGACTCTGTGCCACCCCATAGACGGCAGCCGACCAGGCTCCCCTGTCCCTGGGATTCTCCAAGCAAAAACACTGGAGTGGGCTGCCATTTCTTTCTCCAATGTATGAAAGTGAAAAGTGAAAGTGAAGTCGCTCAGTCGTGTCCGACTCTTGGCGACCCCATGGACTGCAGCCTATCAGGCTCCTCTGTCCATGGGATTTTCCAGGCAAGAGTACTGGAGTGGGGTGCCATTGCCTTACACAAAGGTAAAAAGATGTTCCCCTCGTTTTAGAAAATGTTCTGTTTCTTTATGTTCCTTATGTTTACAATGTTCAGAATTGTAAAAATATGACTCTTGACTCGGTTTCACACCACTGCTCCTTAAGGATTCACTGCCCTGGCCAAGATTTTTCTTCCAGGGTAGAATGTTAAGGCAAAGCTTTTCTTAACCCAGATGGGATTTTCAAGTTTTTAATCAGGTTCCAAATAGTCAATCAGTGTCAAACACCGCTAGCATGATTACCATAGAAAATCTTTTCTTACTCTTTATAAGATACACACAGAATCACTTATATTAATGCCATTTCTATTAGGGGACAAAGTTGATATTAGTTGAGTGGCTTAAGGTTGATCATCAGGCTCGATAAGATAGCAAAGTTTATTTCATAACCACAGAAGACAGTCATCTGTAACCATTCTTTCCCTGCCCCCAGACTGCTAGAAATGTTACTGAGGCAGTTATGGCTATACCAGGGAGGCTATCCCAACACTGCCTTCCAAGAGGATAACCCCTGACTCTGGGTCAGCAGCAGCATCTTCATACACAGAGCAGAGAGCTGGACCAGACACACGAGCAGCCCCTGGGGGCTTAGAAACGCAGACTCATGGGTTCTACCCCAGAACTACTGAACCAGAACCAGCATTCTGACAAGATCCCCTGGTGAGATGAATGCTCATTAAAATTTGAGACGCACACTGCTCTAGGAAAGAAATACTATCAATGTAAGTAGAAGGTAAATATTTATGGAATATGTACTACCTACTCACAGTACAACCAAAGCCATAATTTATGGCAGAGATAGGAATAGACAGTAAAAGAATTTACTAAGATAAAATAAAAACTATTTAACCTGTGAACAAATGAGGATATTTGTGCCCAGCATTCACTGAATACACATATTTTCAAAAAATAAAAATAAAACACCAATTATTTCAGATCCTTTTTTTTCCAGACTCTTTCTGACCTTTCTTTAGTCAACCAGTTATCCTAATTCTTTATGGTTTCCTTTTAGTGCCTCATATGACTATATAATTTTTTAGAATAGGTAGAATTTTATAGCTTGCTCTTTTAAAGTTATTACAGTTTTCTCACTGTACTACAAACTTTCAAAATTTATGATTATAAGTGGCAGCTTATAATTTTGTTAAGTTGATGTACCAAGATTTGCAAAATTCTTCTGCCTGTTATTCGATGTTTGAGTTGTTTCCAATATAAAGAATGCTGCAAAGTATCTGTGCATATGAGTTTAACTTGTTTCAAATTATATTCTTGGAATAAATTCCCAAGGGTAAGAGTATGGTGCCAGAGGATATAAATTTTTTTTATGACTGTTGATATGCTTTTGACATATTGAAAAATATTCCTTTGAAAGTATTCAATTTGGAATGAACATAGCTACAAGTCATTTTCTTCCCCTTTACTATACTTCCTTTGAACAAGAGACATAGCAGGACAATTTGAAGAAATAAAATACATTCCTTTTAATACAGAATTTAGGACAATTTTGGTGATTTGATCATTGTAGCTGACCCTCAGCATTCACGGGGGATTAGTTCCAGCAGCCCCTGCGAACACCATAATCTGAGGATGCTTTTATAAAGCTCTTTATATAAAATGGAGTGGTACATTGAATGTAGTCAGCCTTCCGTATCTGCAGATGCAAAGGGCTGATTGTAGTTAAAGGTCAAAACCAGAGGAGATTGTTGACAGCAAAAATCCCTGTCTCAGTGGTACCCCTGGTGTAGGGATTCAAGTAACCAAAGTTTTACAGGTTTTATTTTTAAATGCTAAGGTATTTTAAAAACTGGTTAATGTCATCCTATTGTCAGAAGTAGACTATTATTCACCTAACATGGTTTGATCAAATGATCTCTAAGGTCTTTCCAGTTGGCTGCACGTTTCCACATGAAGCTCCCCTATTAAGACTATAAACTCCATTAGGATAGGGACCATGTCTGTAGGAGAGGTTAACACTGCAAGGCACATGTGTGCGTGCCAAGTTGTTTCAGTTGTGTCTGACTCTTTGCGACCCTATGGCCTGTAGCTTGCCAGGCTCTTCTGTCCATGGGATTCTCCAGGCAAGAATACTGGAGTGGATTGCCATGCTCTCCAAGTAGGCACCTCTGATCATCTCAGGAAGAGGAAGCTGCTCTCTGCCCCTCCTAGCCTTCTGGTTTGCTGCCACACAGACCCACACCTATTTCTGCATGTAGCATCCTAATTAGCCTGAGTGGAGGAAGGGATCATATCTTAATCATCTTTGTATCACTAGTAACCAAGCTAACACTCAGTGCAAAAAAAAAAGAAAAAGAAGAATAATTAACAAAGAAAAGAAGAAGCTATCAGAGAAAGAGCCAGTGGTGATCTAACGTAAATGCTATCATTCAGTGGAAATGGTAGATAGACACATACGGAGGTATGGGGAATCGTAACAAATAGAACTTTGGCTCGGGAAGGAAACAGGATGCCACGGTAAAGTTTCAGGACTGTGGCTTCTAAATGCAAAGGAAATATGGAGGCAAAGAATGTGAACAAAACCCAAACAAGGAGGAAGTGCCAGATTCTCATCTGCTGAAAACGTCTGAAATACTGTGCTTTTGTTTTCAAATATCAGACTTCTATAAGAAAATGGAAGGTATGCTGGTGGGTAATTCTAAAATTAGGGACCACTTCATAAGGTGTCATCAACGAGAGCTAACTTGGATGTTTCACTGTGCCGTGCTGTATATCTGTGTCTTCGGCCCTTGGGAAGGGGGCACGTTATCTGGCTGTGAGTGGGGGCAAGTTCCTTTTCCTAGCCAATTCCTGGGACTTGTCAACATCGAAAACCTGTAAGTAACATTTTCTTAGTGATCTGAAGAAAACGTTAGTGATCTGAAATAAGCCATGTACTCCCTTCCTGTAAAAGTCCTCTCTATAATTTTAAAAACAGATACAGGTGAAGGAATTATTGTGGAGTGTAGCTCAGACTTGGTCTTCAGTCATGAAGCAAATACATTTACTATGATTTAGCATTCCTGAAAAGCACACAGTGTAGACTTCTGAAAGCTGCATGTTTTAAAAAGGTTTGCGAGAAATTGCCCATGTCACAAGAATTATTTGTCTTGGCAATCCCTTTTCTTTGGGGGGGCAGAGTGGGGAGGAGTTTACAGCTATTCAACTTACAGCATGAATGGAAACAGGAAACATTGATACTCTGATTGTGTGAGCACAGAAGCTAGTAGATAGCCATTTTGTAGCCTGGTTTGATTCGAACTTTGAAACCCATAATCTTCTCAGAAAGGAACAGTCGGTGGGTCTGCTTTGGGAAAGGACTCACTATTTGGACAAACACTGTTAGTAACCTCACAGGAAACCGAGCTCTGCACAAAAGCCAATACTGGACAACCAGGTCTCTCTGTTCTTATCTGCTAGGACACTGTGAGTCACATGGTATAAACGGAATAGAAAAAACAGCAACAAAAAAGCCACTATTGGCAGGCACGCTTGCTATCGATGAAATTATTCAGTGAGGCAGAGAGATGATGCTTATATGTAACTTATTTTATCACATCCCTACTTGCTCTGTACATAGAAGTTGCAGGGACAATTAGGACTCACATTTTATAGTAATCACTGATCTGCTATCTTTAAAAAACAAAACACAAAAACCCTGCTATGATCATGACATCATAGGTAGGTCCTATAAGCTATGAAAAGTGAAACTTGCTCAGTCGTGTCCGACTCTTTGCGACCCCACGGACTATACAGGCCATGGAATTCTCCAGGCCAGAATACTGGAGAGGGCACAGTTTTCCTTCTCCAGGGGATCTTCCCAATCCAGGGATCGAACCCAGGTCTCCCGCATTGCAGGCAGATTCTTTACCAGCTGAGCCACCAGGGAAGCTCTGTCTAAGCTATGGTCTCATAAAAATTCTAGGTCTATAAGGGTCTGTTAGGGATCACACACACTGACCTCCTTGGGGCTCCTATATGCCAGGTAAGCTCTTTTCTTGAGATAACAACGCAGAAGATACGATGGTATCTGAGGTCACTCTGATGCGTGGGGCAGAGTTTGCCTTTCTGTATTATGTGCTCTCTGCCATTCTGCACAAATACACTCGACTAAACATACACACCCCAGAACTTAGAAACAATCTTTGTTTCTTCTCATTCAATAATTAATGAACTTCTATCACCCTGCCAGGCATCTAAACATTTATCAACATGCCCTTGTCTTCACTTAGTGAGGAAACAGGGCTGTCTGCGCATATTCAACATGACAAAGATGAGGACGATTCATTCATTACCTAATGGCAAAGGAGAATCTTTCTGATCTTTCTTTTCATTCTTTTTTTCCTGTTTGAATTCCCTTTGGTACTTTTAAAATGTTTAATCATTTACGAGCATGTAGGTAAATTTGAATCAACTCTCCTCTATGTTTAATTCTGGATGACCTCATGGGTTAGTACGATCACTGAACCCATTTCTGTCAAATCACAATCTTAAGTGTGGTTCAGTGCTTCTCAACTGGGAACATTTCACAGTATCTGAAATCATTTTTGGTTACTCTAACTGGCATCGAGTAAGTGGGAGCCAGAGATGCTGCGAATGCAGAGGACAGACACTCACCCCTTTGAAAAAAAACAAAAATACAAAAAACCAACCACCCAGAATTATTCACCCCAAATGCCCAGAGGTAGACATTCTGCTCTACTTCAAGCATAACAAAGGAGCCTTGTACTTTCTAGACACTCTTTCTGAGAACGTTACAAATGTGTTTGCTGTGATAAAACAAAAGCTTGTACAAGATTATGCTAACAATAACCTTATATACCATAAGGCGTGGAAATATGAATAAAAAGCCCACTAAGCAAAGTCTGATGTTCTGTGTCAATGATGTCTTTACTACAACACAACAGTTCCTGGTGATGAAAAGTAGTGTCTCAATGATGACGGACGCACCAACTTCATAAGAAAGCAGGGAATACAGAACAACACAGGTGATGGCCATGATCCGTCTTACTACTAAGAAGAAATATATATGGTGGGGAAAAGCTGTTCAGAGACTGGGGCTCGAGAGAGGCACAGGTGTTCCTATTTACTGACACGTCTGTGGGCCCGCCAATGCATTAGACATCCTCTATCTCATTCCACTTTTCATCACCTTTATCCACTGCTTATATGAAGTGAAAGATTTAAATAGTGTTTTTCCAAAGTCACACGGTAAGGCAATAGAGCTTGGATGGAAAACTATGGTCCATCTGACTGCAGGCTATGCCCCACCCCATCCTGCCTTGTCCGTGTATAACTGATTCTGCAGCATTTCTCTAACTCAGCTGCTTAGCAAGTTGTGCAACAAGATGAAAATCTCAACACCTTGTACTTCAGTAATAATCTGATATCTAAGACGTAGCTCTAGATTCTTCTCCCGAAGTCCAGACTTGTTTTCTAATTGCAATGTGGTCCCGCATGATAAAAGAAAGCAAGTCACCTACAGTCTCTTCCATTATGGTATTTCCTCCCTTTCTCCTCTTGCCCTCTTTCCTTCCATCCTCTTTCTCTCTCTTTATGCAGAAAGTTATTTTCTGTCTTAGGGCAGTTCATTTAGGGATAGGGAATCACGTCCTCTCAGCCTACAGTGCTGAGTCCTGGGCAGCGAGCAGCAGGCAGTGTTACTGGTGAAAAACAAAGACGCCCCAGAGAGTAAGCTGCAAGGACCAGCTCCATCTGGGCTTGGTACCTAACACCCAGTTGAAATGGGCCACAGGCAGAGAATACTCACTCTGCAGGCTGGCCTCTTGAGAACCTAATGGAAATGATGAGTCAGGTCCCAAGACTTGTCTTCCCAGCCTCATTCAGCCAGGCGTCTACCCTCCAGCACTGGCTGGGGAAATGAGTAACCACAATTCTCTAGCTGGGGTTTTCTTTTCCAAACTGTACACCACGGTGGGAGAAAAAAAGCAGCAAACATTTTAGATCTGAAATTCTCCTTTCTGCTTTTACTCTGAGGAAAACCCTCCTTGCACTCAGATAAAGAGTTAAAATCGAGGCACCAAAAGTTGTCCCTGAGTTTCTGGCTTTTTGATATGCTCGAATGTTATCACCATCATAGCAAAATTGAATTTCCACCTTGCTGTGTCACTAAGGGCTCTTTATTCTGCGTGTGCTCAGAAGATTAGAATTTTCAGATTTCGCAGCCACTTTATAATGGTAATAATTTTTCTCTCCATGATACATGCAACTGACATGTATATCAAATATACAACACAGTGAGTCCCCATTACTCTGGGACATGAACTTGAATTTATGGACTGTTAGAGGTCCCTCAGAAAACCTAGCCTTTGCAATGAGTTTAGCTCAAAACAGGTTGAGATAAGAAATACATCGGCACAGCACAGATTTTGCTAACTTAATCCTAAAAAGAATTTCTTCTAAAACAGAGGGAGAAATCAAACTGTAACTTTCATTCACTCGGCACTTAACTTTCTCATAACAGATCAGAAAACAAACAAAACCTTTGCACAGGAAGAAGTAAGGTATATGCCGGATTAGGCTTCATTCTGAAGCACTGTGGGCTCTAATTCCTGAACAAAGCTAAAGGAAATGGAAACTGGACTCTTCAAATTGCCCTTTTCGGCCATGTGCAAGCAGGTCTATTCAGCCGCAGCTGAATAGGAAAAGTGGAGGTCAGAGTCACAAAAGCACGTAAATTCTGAATTGGAGCTCAAGGCAGCCTGGCCCTCGAGGATTTTAATTACTTTTTCAATGATTAGAAGGAGACTAAGTGAACCAGGATGAATCAGTAAATGACAGAGAAAGCTCTGTATTATGACTACAGCTGGGGGAAAAAAAGGAGGAACTTGCTTAGAACTTATTAAACATAAAGGATCCAACTCATGTTAAGTCTTTGAAATTTTACAAAAAATTAAATCACTTCTGCCTTCTTGGATTTGTCTTTGCTCTTGGGTTTTTTAAATGTCTTAGAGTCAAATTTCCGTCAGCTGTACAGATTCAACCAGGCACATATTATTTACAGGGGAAAAAAAAAGCTAAAGAGGTGGGGGCGGGGAGAATCCAAGATTGTGCGTGTGCTCAGTCGCTTCAGTCGTGTCTGACTCTGCAACCCCCAAGGACTGCAGCCCGCCAGGCTCCTCTATCCATGGGAGTCTCCAGACAAGAATACTGGAGTGGGTTGCCATGTCCTCCTCCAAGGGATGGATCTTCCCTACCCAGGGATCAAACCCGCATCTCCTGCATTGCAGGCAGATTCTTTTACCCACTGAGCCACCTAGGGAGTCCAATATTAATATTAACTTGTGCTTTTTTCTTTCTTACCTTTTGGTGATGGCAGCACTTACACATGAGAAGTCTGGTAGTTGTATGGAATGCATGAGAAGGTTACAGGCGATTTATCAGGGAAAAGGGAAAGAGAAGACATGGAAAGTACAGAAAGGACATGAAGTGAAGTCACTCAGTCGTGTCCGACTCTTTGCGACCCCATGGACTGTAGTGTACCATGCTCCTCTGTCCATGGGATTTTCCAGGCAAGAGTACTGGAGTGGGTTGCCATTTCCTTCTCCAGGGGATCTTCCTGACCCAGGGTTCAAACCCACGTCTCCCACATTGTAGGCAGACGCTTTACCATCTGAGCCACCAGGGAAGTCCTAGAAAGGATATAGGTCCCCATGAATAATCTACTTCAAAAATAAAAACTCTGAAAATACCAGTAATGCCACTTAGATGTACTCTGTTATCTGGACCCAGAATTTCCTTCCTCCAGAAAATTAATTAAGCACAGACTCTGGTTCAATTATTTGAACTCATCATTATCGTTAATCATCCTGTTTTGTGAAATGATTCTGACCAAAGTGTAATTTGATTTTGGGAAAAAAAAATTTAGATGAAAATTAAATTATACATGCTATATTTTTACCTCCCTTATAAAAATCCAACTGAATTAAATTTATAAATTCATTATTGAAATAGATGTCATCTTCTTGTAGGGATCAGGAGTGTTTGTACAAGGTCACTGTTTTGACCAGAGTTTTAACCCTTCTGTTTTTAGCAAACTGTGGTATCCCAAAGTTCTGGACTTCTGGATGATTGCTTGGGGCAGAGGTGTTCTCTTGCAGCTCTTGAGAAATGGACACTAGGAAACTGACTTGAAACAAATTCTAAAAGTCTGTGCCAACACCATGCTTTCATCTAAAATAATGAGAAGATGAAATAGAACATTTTGCATCAAGCAGTTTATGAAAATCAACCCAAGGAGGAAAAAAACTATAAATGGCAAAAGGTAAATATACTTTGTCTTGAGGGTTCCATGGAAAAAAGAACACCCCCAAACCTCTATTGGCTTCTTCTGCAAGTGCAAGAAACCCAGCAAGAGAAACCAAGATTCCTGAGCTTGAAAACAAATTAAATCTACCAACATTCCTATTATAACAATTTTTATTATAGAAAAAGAAACGAAGACAGAAGGAAAACATTTCAGGAAGATTCTACAATGTATTCAACTAAATAAAACCAGGTTGGGCAGGAATTTGTGAACTGAGGGTAGAAATCCATTAGTGTTTTACATAATCAAATTATTGGGTTGCAAACAGAACTTTTTCTAAAAACAAAGAAATAGGATAGGAAATACTAGAAATGTTAGGATACACTACATAGGATAAGAGGAAGTAGTCTTAATTCATAAGACATTGATTCCTTTTTTGCACACGTGTGTGCATGTGTGCACATGCATTTTGTATATAAAATATACTTTATGCTCTGGCTTTCAGTCAAAAAACATCCAACAGCCCCTGGTCCAGACTCTACTTCGTACATTTCTTATTTAGGAAGGGAGACTGATTGGCTGGTTCTACAGTCCTGTCTAGGCCTACTGGTTTCTCCCAAGATCACTGTGATGATTTTCCAGGCCTGGTCCCACTCTAATCAGCACTGGAACAAACAGAACAGGCAGCTCAAAAGAATGACAACGTGGACCTCAGTGTAATCAGCCATTATCATTATGTTCAGAGGCACATATTCGATGTCACTCTCACTGATCCAGGGCCGTGTAGGGAGCAAAGGTCTTTTTGGATGTGTGGAGGCAGGAACAGTCTCTCTCCATGGTCTTTCTTACAGTGTTTCCTTAGTGTGTCTGCTCTGGTCACTAGTGCTAGTTAAGCTCCCCTTGCCTGTCCAGTGAGATCTTGAAAGGACTCGATACAACTGAGCAAACGAGGGCACACTGAAAAAGCCAGCATTCCTTTCTGTGTCTAAAAAACTCAAACTGAAGCTAACTGCCCCGAAAAGGAGAGCTGAGCATATTTTTCCTTTGCTTATTTTAAAAATAATCTTTTGTGTACAAAGTGAAAGTGACAGTATGAAATATGTATGATTAGAAACATATTATTGATATATTGTTGGAATATTTGATGTGAAGGAGAAACGTATCTGGTGTTTTAACCATTTCACTGTAATTTACATTCTTGGATCTCTCTGTACTGTTGACAGAGAACATGCCCTTGAGAGGTCCAAGTAAACCCAGTTTATAAAAGAAAGGTAACAAAGTGTTAAGCGTAATACTCCTGTTCTCACCTCTCACCTCTACCCTGTCCACACAGCAGGAGCTGAAAGTAATGTCTGGTGTCATTTTTACTTTGTATAAACAAAAAAGTCATTTTGCCATCTCTCTCTCTCATTCTTGGTATGTTCCAAGTATGGCCTCATATCTAGAAGTGGGTCCAACTTGGGTAAAGTACCAATAATAAAAATATGATTATTTGTATTACACAGGAAAATACTAATCTTTGATACACTTAAGAATGAAAGTGAGCCAGTTGGTTTGGCTGATTCAGAAGATAATTCTAAGTATGTTTGTGTAGAGAAGTGAAAGGTCTCATTTCTCTAAACCACGGCTGGCCACCAGGCAGATGTTGGAGAGAAAGAGAGAGAGAGACAGATGGTTACATGGATGACTCGGCATTTACTCGATTCCAAGTCTAGGAAAACCTCTTGAACTATGTCATGCTGACCTCACCTTTCCATTTAAAGGAGCCCACACAGAACCAGAAAATGTCTTAGCTCCACTTGCAGCTAGGTATGGCTACGAGACCAAGGTTGTTTAGTGAGATGTAAACAGAATTGCTATGTGACTTCTAGGAAGATCCTTACCAGGATATGGTGATATGCCTTTCATTCTTCTGGTTGGCTGGGATACAGATGTGATGGCTGGGGCCTGTGCAACCATACTGGGCTACTAGGCACTCCCTAATGATTGAGTAGATGACATACCAGTCCAAAACTGCCTACCCTGGATTTCTCTTAAATGGCAGAGAAATAGACATATTTGTTTTGGGTCACTTTTCTTCACTATTGCTGCTATGTGTGGGTGAACCAAGGGCTTCCCTGATGGCTCCTGACAATGCAGGAGACACAGGAAATGCAGGTTAGGTTCCTGGGTCAGGAAGATCCCTTGGAGAAGGAAATAACAAACCACTCCAGTATTCCTGCCTGACAAATCTCAGTGACAGAGGATCCTGGTGGGTTCTAGTCCCTGGGATTGCAAAGAGTTGGACACAACTGAGCAACTGACGTATGCATACAAACAACAACAAAAAAATACGTGGGTGAACCTAATCCTAGCTAATTCTTTTGTGAAAATAAAGCCTACTTAGAAATGTGATAGCGTTTTTCTTTCTATCATTTCAGTTTGCACATAATTTGAACATTAGGCAGTGTTTTCTTTCTTTGCACAATAGTAACTCTGGGACTAAAGTCAAGGTTACATTTCTAATTTAGAAAAGATGTGAGATTTGCTCAGAGTTTCTTGATGAAAAAGCTACAATTTGGGAAGCTAAGAGTGGCCATAACTCTTTGATAGTTACCCCAAAGCTATACCGCTTAAGGTAAGTGAGAGAGGGTCTAACGGAAAGTTCCAGACACAGATTTAAATCAAGACAGCAGAAACCAGTATGTCAGTTTGCAGTATAAAAGGACATACATGTAGGTCTCCTGTTCATCTGACTCTAAATTCTATCTCCTCTGTGTATGTACTAAACAAAGAAATGTTTTTTAGAAGGAAAACAAAGCACTACTGTTTTTATAGTTGCTTTAAACACTTTTAGAATTTATCACTAAATTACAGCTTGATCCTAAAAAATATAAACAATCTAGTCAACCAAAACATTCATACAATTTTATAAAACAAACAAAAAAGAACTAAACAAGATTCGGGCCAGGTAGGGTGGAGGGCAATCAAAATAATGTACTTCTATCACTGGTGTCTAAAATTGAAAATATCTGCATGCATACACACTTGAATACACGAAAATTAAAAAATCCTACCTCATTTGTGAGGAAGGAGTTTTTAGCGGATGAATAAGACAGCCTCACGCTTCTGGACAGCAGGCTACAATGGGCCATTTCTCTTTGTTCAGTCCGTAGAGAGGAAGTTTTGCCAGGGTTCAGGCTGCCTGATCACTCAGGTCAGCTATTGCCCACATCTCTGCCATTCCCGTTACCAAGAGAAACGAAGAGCAGGGATGTCTCTAAATAACCATCAGTCCTGCTGGAAAGTAAGGTAAAACCCCAGACCCACTATAAAGAAGGTTGAGCGTCGAAGAATTGAAACTTTTGAACTGTGGCGTTGGAGAAGCCCCCTTGAGAGAACCTTGGATTGCAAGGAGAACAAACCTGTCAGTCTTAAAGGAAATCAATCCTGAATATTCATTGGAAGGACTGATGCTGAAGCTGAAGCTCCAATACTTTGGCCACCTGATTCAAAGAGCCGACTCATTAGAAAAGACTCTGATGCTGGGAAAGATTGAAGGCAGGAGAAGGGGATGACAGAGGATGAGATGGTTGGATGGCATCACTGACTCAATGTACATGAGTTTGAGCAAGCTTTGGGAGTTGGTGACGGACAGGGAAGTCTGGCATGCTGCAGTCCATGGCATGACAAAGAGTCGGACACGACTGAGCGACTGAACAACCACATCCAGATTTAGCTCTAAATAAAGACTTGATCATATACTAATGAGAACTGCCCATCCTCTAGCCTAAGCCTCTCCTAAATTCTAACCTGTATTTCCTCATCCACACTCTTCACTCCCAATGCATAAATAACAAACTAACATTTTGCCACAACGGCTTATTTTCCTTTTACAAAGAAGTAACAGAGCACGGATAGAGTTGAAGGCTATCTTAATGCACGGGTAACCAGTTCGGCTCATTCCCGTCTTCTCATAGTCAGCATTTCTTATTAACTTGGCACTTATCTGGGTCATGTTTTCATTCTCTTACACATGTCTAAAGGCATAAACAAAATATAGTGGTGTTTGTATGTTTTTTAAAATATGCTAGACTGTGACAATTCTACTACCAACTTTTTCACTCACCATTGTTATTTCTGAGATCTTACCTTCTGTGAAAAATACCCAGAATTAATGCTGCTGGTTGCATGGTACCCATATTTACAGCTGGTGACGAGTCCTTTCCTGGGGTGGGAGCCCCATTAAATAAGGCTTCAACCTCTCATCCTTACTTACTTTCTTCAGGAAGGTATACTGACTTATCTGATGGGAAGGGGTGGTGGAAAAGGAACCCCATCTTCAAATGGAATTCTTGTAACAATAATTCTACAAAATCATTCCGGAAGTTCTCACGGATCAGAAACTATATGCTTTTCTCCATATTTAAGGATGTTGAAAATATACTTCCAACCTGTTTTGTCTGCCTTATCTTGGAGCTACCTGAACTATGGTGATTCCTTGAATACATACCCTCCTTTCTCCCCTCTGTCTTGTTTTACTGGATTATATCTCAATTCTTCTTCGAACCAACTCCCAAACGCCATCTTCTCAGGGGGTCTTAAGGACAGGGAACCACTATTTAAGAATTGTGCATTTATTTCCACCAGTATTGAAAGTGTAACATTTCAGACTAGCATTTATTCCCTCCAGTGACCTCTTCTGACTGTCATTCACTTCCCCCATGTCTTATACTTCAGCTAAACTATCCTCAGAACCCACTAATGCTTTCCTATCATATTCATTTGTTCAGTGTTCTAAGCACTTTGCTTAGATACTATTTCTCCATAACTCTGTATGTGAAAACACTTCAGATTTTAAATCAGTTTTTCCTTTATTAAAAATAAAATTACAAAAGTAACACACACTAATTGCAAAACTTTCAAAAATACTAAGATATGTATTCTGCCTGCAGAATAATATGTATTCTGCCTGCAATGCAGGAGACCCGGGTTTGATTCCTGGGTCGGGAAGATCCCCTGGAGAAGGAAATGGCAGCCCACTCCAGTATTCTTGCCTGGAGAATCCCATAGAGGAGCCTGGCAGGCTACAGTCCATGGGGTCGCAAGAGTCAGACATGCCTTAGTGACTAAACCACCACCAAAATATGTAAAGAATAACATGAACATCATCATGACCCCATTTCCCACATGTCAATGACAGTAATCACTCAACATACTTCATTTCTATCTTTTCATTGAATGTAAATATGTTATAATTTTTAAAATACAAGAAATAGGAATACTGTTTGGAAACTTGATTTATTTTACTGTGACTAGGTTCCATGTACATCTATTTTTTAAACAACATTGACATTACACCAAAAATACCATACTTTTTGCTTTTTTTCTTAAAGGTTTAGGTTTTAATTTTTACATTAAATTTGGTATGTCTTTATGCTGAATAAATTGATGCAAGACTTTAATTTGAAAGTTCTAAATATAGTAGAATAAGTCTAATTAAGGACACTCTGGGGTCTCCTTTGATATCAGTTTTATTCCTCTTTATTGTTATGGCAGTGTTATCTTGTCCATCATTGTTCTTTAAAACTTTTTTTGTTTTTCCTCATGATTTACTCTTTTAGAATCCAGACAAACATTGCTATTTAACTATGATGCTCATCTTCCTCTGTATACCAAGTCGCTTCAACGTGTCTGACTCTTTGCTACCTTATAGACTATAGCCCATAGCCTACCAAGCTCTTCTGTCCATGGGATTTTTCTGGCAAGAATACTGGAGAGGGTTGTCATTTCTTTCTCCAGGGGATCATCCTGACCCAGGGATCAAATCCGAGTCTCCTGCATTGCAGGTAGATTCCTTACCGTCTGAGCCCCCAGGGAAGCCCTCAGATATATAAAGAGATCGTCAAACTCATGTTTTCTTAGATTCTGTATTTGTCCCTAATCCTTAGTCCAGGATGGCACATATACCTCATTTTACCTGACTGTCTTTGGAATCTCATATTCTGATTCTCTATATGTATATAATTAAATTTGGGTTTTCCCATGTTAATCTGTCTGATGTCACTGTAACTATTAGGCCAGCCAGAAATACCTACAAGGGTAGGGGGAAATTTTTTCTTTCCCCAACATAACTATATACTCTGGCAATATGTAGCAATTTTATAGTAATTTACATGCTAGTTTGACAGAGAAATGATGATTTATACTGATTATTCTCTTTCAAGAACATGGTTGTATGTCTCACCAATGATTCAGACTCAAGAGTCTTATTTTGTGACTCTCAGTAAAATTTTATGATTTTCTTTCTATATTCTCATTTCTTGCTAAATTTATTTCCAGGAATTTTATAGTTTGGTGACACACATATAAATAGAAAATTTCCCCTTTTATAGTATCTCCTTATTGCTGATAGAAAGGGAACTATTACATATTTACCTTGCATCCAAATAACCAACTAAAATTCTTATTACTTAAAATAAATTTCTTGAACTTTCTATCATAAAATCATACTGTATATAAACAGGGAAATTTATCACTTTCTAATATCAACACTTTCATATTGTTCTTGTTTATTACATTGGCTAGTACCTGCAGGATAATGATGAATAATGACGGTGATCATGTAAGTATTTTTGTCATGGACTTAATACATGTGTGCACCTTTAGGACTTTACTATTTAATATGAGGCTGTTAGTTTCTGTCTTTCAAATATATTCAAATTCTTCAATCGCATGAGGTCTTTATCATTACATTGAGATACCTCTGTGTTTAAGTAAAGAGTTACTTCTTCACTCTGCTTTATTTTGAATTGGATACCCAAGCACTTTGTAACTGGACGTGGTTCTTTTAAACTTCAGGGAGTTTTTAAAATTGATATTACTTGCATTAAAACATCAATGACTGGGACTTTCCTGGTGGTTCAGTGGCTAAGCCTCTGCACTGCCAATGTAGGGGGTCCAGGTTCGTTCCCTGTGCAGGGAACTAAATCCCACATGCTGTAACTAAGAGTTTGCACGCCACAATGAAAAGATTTCACATGTCACAACTAAGATTCCATGTACTGCAACTAAGAGCCAGCAGACAAGCAAATAAATAAATTAAAAAAAAAATTAATGGCTAAAAGAACAATTATGGTTGAAGCTAACAGGAGGTTGAAACTTTTAGAAAGCCCTAATAATCCAATTAATTTTCTCTCCCCTCCCTGCAAAAGACATAAAAATTGGACATACATGATTCACTTAGTGAGGGCCAGTTTTCTTCTATTTCTTATTCAAAATTCTGTTCGGTTTTCTTTGCATGAGAACAGCACAATGTTGTAATAATATCAAACACTGGTATGAATGAAAGTTTACGAAAAACCTCATATAATTACAATTTTCTAAATTTATACATGAGGTAAGGGTAATTGGACTCTTCAGCATCCTCCGGCGGAAAGTTCACAGCCAAGATGGGGCAAGAGAGCAGCCATATAAATTTAAATGTCATTGCATAGTGGATATTTTTACTTTTAATCCTTATAAAGTCTATGCATTTAAAAATCATTTTATGTTAACATTCATAGCACTAATCCCTGCAAGACAGTGTTTTGACAGGGGTCTTATTTTAACTCCATATTTTATGATGGTAGGCAGAACTACATTAGGAGCGCATTATTTAGCATACACATAAATTCTAAGTAGGGATGGGCTAGCTAACGCATCAAAAATAAATTTGTATTTTGCAGCACATTAAGAAAAACAGTCGAGGTCAGGTCAGACATTCCTAAAGTTCAAACTCCTTTTCAAACTGTTTACTCTTTTTTACTTAATTATTCTTACTACCTCAAAACACCACCACACAAAGAAATATCAGAGTTTACCATAAAAAGCCTAGAGAAAATTCAGACTTTTGCCAGTAGATAAAGCTATTCAGTAAACTGATGTCTATTATTCATCGTTTATTTAAAAAACCATTTATTCAGTGCCAATTATGTGCTAATAAGCACAGGGCTATGTGATGATGACGATATGGAATGAAAACTGTGCTTTACTGCTTCCTAAAGGTCTGTGATGAAAGCCAAAGTTTTAGACTGGGGCTTAGACTCTGCTGCACCCCTCCTCTCACCTCGCTTGCATTAGCTATTTGTCTTTGGGTACCTACTCACTCCCTGGGATGCCCAGTTTCCTCAGCTGTAAAACGGGAGTATTAGGACAACTTACGTTGAGGGCTCGTATAAGACATTAAAGATATACATGTGTCACAGAATGCCCGCAGCAAGATGCCCAGCACACAGCTGGTCTTCAACTTGTGGGCAGGGCCAGGATACAGGAGATGTTGCGTTGAGCAGGACAGCCCCACAAAGATTTGTCCACTGTCCCTTCACTCCTGTGTTGGGAAAACCTGACCGTGATTATATGAACTTAGAGCCCTCCTCCCAATTTGCTTTACATAAAAATTCCAAGCTATCAATGTGTACCCCGTTTTTAAGGAATGTAAACAAGAGTGCAAAATGAGAGAAGGTTAACTTTGTTTTCTTTGGAACTTTGCAAAGGAGGTATTCACTTTTGCAGAAAACTGCATCAGTGCCAATAACCACTTGTGACATCTGATTTGCCAAAACACACCTAATCCTTCTGCACTCGTGATGGTCGCGTAAGAATTCTGTGTATATGCAAGCATCTGACCACTCTAGTGCAGCAGAAATATTTCTTCTAATTAATACATCCTGAAGGGCTTCCCTGGTGGTCCAATGGTTCAGAATCAGCCAGTGCAGGGGACACAGATTTAATGCCTGGTCTGGGAAGAATCCACATGCCACGGGGCAACTAAGCCCAGGCACCATAACTACTCAGTCCAAGCACCCTAGAGCCAGTGCTCCACAACAAGAGAAGCTACTGCAATGAGAAGCTCACAACTGGAGAATAGCCCCAGATCTCCACAACCAGAAAAAGCCTGCACACAGCAACAAAGACCCAACACAGCCAAAAAAATAAATTAATTAAAAAATACATATTGAAATACATAACATGTTACCATAAAATACTTTTATGTCATAACTAACACATTATGTTATTTTTTGAAATTATCTGTAGAAGGTTATAGTGCCTGAGTTTTACTTCAGGATAGTCAAGTGTTTGGTATAAAAAGAGGGAAGGGATGAGTTTGAGAACACAGGGCTACATAACTTGTTCAAGTCACAGCTGATAAGAAATAGGGCTGGTATCTGAGCCAGGGCTGTACCAAGGATGGATCTGCTCAGTTCTTCTGCTTTTGTGGTGGAAAACTTAGGATGCTCCTGACCTCTCTGGAATTCTTTGACCTGGGAAACCATTTGTTAGATCATCTACTCAGAAGCTGAGGATACAGCACTGAACAAAAGGGACAAATCCCAGTGCCCTAAAGGATTTATCTTCAGGGGAGAGACAGACAGTGTTCTCACAGATGCCTGCATGGCTAGCAGCAACACAGGGGGTGGGGGCACTCGCGAGGGGGGCCAGGGCTGCTATCAACGGGATGGTTGCTTTCAGTTGGAATGCATGCAGAGGGCCTCCTTGACACATAAGCTGAAGACTGGGTGAAGCAAGGGAGCAAACCATGTAGTTATGAGGGAGCTTGGAGAGTGAGAGCCCGTCCACAGGACCTGATGTGGAAGGCAGCAGGGAGAAAGAATATGTGTTGATAATAACACAACCACGGGAAATAACCTGAATACCTGCTGATAACATAAGAGGTGGTATATTCACAGTTGCCAGATGAAACAGGTTACAGAAAATACACTGCCACGTTATTGTTGAAAATTCTAAAATATATTTTCCTGTTATTTCGGTAGTGAGCAAACGAGAGTTTCAGATGTCAAGAAGGAAATGGACTGGAGTTCGGTCATACACCTGTGAGTGCAGAGTTCCAGGGCATCCTGCTTTCTCCCTGGTCACTACACAGCACTGTAAACAAGTCTATCTAGAAGGATTCTTCCAACCTAAAAGAGTCATCACATCCCCTCAGGTCCTTGCTATGGACATCGGTCCTGAACGCCTCTGTCTGAGAAGGGAACAAGCAGGAGTGTTTTCCATTGTCAGAACACATTCATCCCTCACTTGCAAGAATGCATTAGGGACTTCCCTGGTAGTCCAAGGGTTAAAAGTCTGCCTGCCAATGCAGGGGGCCCAGGTTCCATCCCTGATCAGGGGAACTGGAGCCCCCATGTCACAATTACACCTGGTGCGGCCAAATAAATATTTAAAAAGAAAGTGTTAGTATTTGTGAAGGTTTATCTTAAAAGTAAGGATCCTTAGCATCTTACGGTGGTAGCAGCAGCTGTTACCACTGTTCAGTTTGGGCTTCTCCAGCATTATGGCACTTGAGAACAAGCCTTGAATTAGGTAAGGAAAAATCAAGATTCAGGGGCTTACTCAAACTACCCAAGGTCACAGTCAGCACACAGCAAAGAGCAACTCAAATCCGGGCAGCAAACTAACATGTGTGGCTGCTCCAAGGAAAATCACCTCCATTACCTGAAGTTTCAGTATGAGAGCAGAAAACGACCAATAAATCATATTGGCATTAAAATGACCCCATTAGTCTAACTTAATATTATAACTGAATTTAGCTGAAGCATTGGAAGATCAGGTTGTAAAATTTGGCGACCTGTAATTAAGATATTTTACTTCTAAATTTTAAAAAAGTTTATGCAAATACTTGATATATACCAAAGAATATATATAAGTTAGCAGCAATAACTAAAAACCTGAGTGTCAATTCCCAAAGTCCAGGATGGTGGTCACTTCTAGTGGAGAGGCAGAGAAATGGGACTGGGTTGAGGGGTGCAGAACATGACTTCTAATACCTTTCCCATCTCAAATTAAAAATTCCCAAAACAAACAGAAACCAGGCTCCTAAAAGACCAAGTATCGAGAATGCCCAAAAGTGGACTCCCCACGTGCATTGCTGAGGGCCCGGGGTTCAATTTCTGGTTGGGGAACTAAGACCCTGCAAGCCACACAGTGTAGTCTAAAAAGAATTAAATAAAAGACCAGGTACCACTGCTGAGTAAAGCTCACCATCAAAAGATGAAGAGCTGGCAAGAGATAATGCTTGAAGCTCTTCTAGAAGAAAGCCCTAATCTCTGTAGGGATAAGCAGTGCTGGAGAAACCATCCTTTGGCTCCTCTCCCTTGGGGACAGAGTGCCAGGATAAATGGACTGAAAAGCAGCTCCATTGCAAAGCAAACAGCTGACCAGCACATGCACGGCCTTGAGTGCTGACTTAGGTTTGTTGAGAATTTTTGGCTACTTGTTTTTTCTTGTTTCTTTTTTTGAGCCAGAGCTGACAAGCACCTCTGCAAGAATTGCAAAGGAAGAAAAGTTTCACAAATTTATGACTAATGAAAAGGGGATGATGTATACAAGCATAAGCTCTGAAATGATTAAAGGTTTATGTATAAGAACCAACATTTTATGAAGCAATACAGGTGACCTTTAGAAACTCAAGTGGATGGATGGAATTCGCTTATGGTCCAGTGGTTAGGGCTCCAGGCTGCCAGTGCGGGGCACTGGTTCAACCCATAGTTTGGGAACTAAGAACCCACATGCTCTGCAGTGTGGCCCAAAACAGAAAGGATGGAAGAGGAAAAGCTACAAGGAACACGTTGAAAAGACAAGCCACACATGGGAGAATACATTTGTAGCACAGGATGGTAAAATATTCATATTTGGAACACATAAAGGATATTATAAATGAATAAGAAGGAGGTAAATGGCCTCAAAGAAAATAAGCAATTCACAAATTGATATGCCTATAAACATGTATATACTCACAATTATAATGAACTACCATTTCACTACCACTAGGTTGGCAAGATTTAAAACAGACTAACAATATAAAGTGTTAGTCACTCAACTGTGTCCAACTCTTTGTGACCCTGTGGACTGTAACCTGCCAGGCTTCTCTGTTCATGGGATTTTCCAGGCAAGAACACTGGAGTGGGTAGCCATTCCCTTCTCCAGGGAATCTTCCTGACCCAGAAATCGAACCTGGGTCTCCTGAATTGCAGGCAGATTCTTTACCATCTGAGACACCAGGGAAGCCCATACAATATAAATGTTGGGAGGGCTTCCCAGGTGGTGCCTGAGGTAAAGAACCCACCTGCCAATGCAGGAGACATAAGAGATGTGGGTTCCATCCCTGGGTGGGGAAGATCCCTGGGAGAAGGGCATGGCAACCCACTCCAGTATTCCTGCCTGTAGAACTCCATGGACAGAGGAGCCTGGCTGGCTATAGTCTGACACTATTGAGTGCAGGCATGCGCATGCATACACAGACACACACACACAAATATTGGGAAGTCTGCCAATGGACACAGGTGAGGGGAGCAGTGAGTAGATCAGAATGTGACTCAATAAAACAACCTTTAATTAGCAATATATTCAGGGAAAAGATCTTTTAAAGTAGTAAGAGAAGAATTAAAAAAACAACCAAATTTATTCCACTTCTATGTGCACACATTATTCTGTATCAGAATAATTATACTGGTACTCATTTTAAATGTGACCATCCGCTACAGACTGGTCATCTGCAACAAATGATGACCGGTTTAATGAGAGTGGACGGGAACCAGGTAAAGAGATGAGACTATCACCATAGGCAGAAGAGCTGGCTGATCATCTATACAGGTTTGAGTGAGAGGAAAGTTGTACCCTCCACCACTTACTGGCTGAGTGATGGCAGACATGTTTCATAATCTTGGTAAGCTTTAGTTCTATCAGCTGTAAAACGGGGATAATCAGAACTGTTTAAGGATTAAGTGAGAACGTACATGACTGCTTTAGCACAGGTCTGGAGCTTGGGAACAACTCAGAGAATGGGAGGATTTATAATGAAAATATTGCCAAGGCTTTGTTTCCTAATCCTACTCAGTTTGTCTTGGAAATGCCACAGGTACGTGTTCTGATCTCTAAATCCTAATCCTGAAATGTTCACAGCCAGCCAAGCTCCAGTGCACGATTTAACTGGGCACTGGTCTAGACTTCCTCTTCTGCTGCAGTGTTTGTTTATGCTTATGCTCCCCGGAAGCACCTGGAATGCCCAGCCGGGGTCTGCGTGTTGTTCTGCAGCTAGCAAGGAGAAGACTGACTAATTAGGTGACTTCTTGACTTTGTGGAGTCTGGATGAGGCTGTGAACTGCCAAATGCGGCTGGAAAATCAAAAGCCACTAAAGCTTCACATGGATCACAAAAGTGAGTAGACTTAAACCGCATACAACATCCATCAGGCTACGAGCTACGAGATGGCTGTTTTTCAAGTCACAGACTCCTTTGAAAATCTAACGAGAATTATGGAGACTTTTTTTAAAAAGTATATATACTCCTATATATAATTCTGTATTTAATTATGGGAGGGGTGGCTGTGACTGGCAACTAACAACCGCTGGCTATGAAGCTGTATACGTGGACACTGCATTCCAGAGAGAAGGCAAAGTATTCATTCGAAAGTGGAATCAAAACCAAATTAAGAGAGGAGAAAACAAATCCCTACAAATAGTTTAAATATGAGATCATTTCTAAAAACCTAGAAACTCAATGCTGTTTTCCTTTACTTTCTTTTCACTTTTTAGAAATAACACGATTGGGGTTAGATGCCAAAAAAATATTTGCCTTTATAGCAATAACTGTTAAGTCAAGGGGACTCCCACAAAGAGTATTGACTAAAGGAGTAAGAGAAATAAAAATTCCCTGGTGGCTCAGACAGTAAAGAATACTCCTGCAATGCAGGCGACCCAGGTTCAATCCCTGGGTGAGGAAGATCCCTTGGAAAAGGGAATGGATACCCACTCCAGTATCTTTGCTTACAGAATTCCATGGACAGAGGAGCCTGGTGGGCTACAGTCTACAGGGTTGCAAAAGAGTTAGACATGACTGAGCAACTAACACTTTCACTAAACTGTCATGAAGCCTTTTGCTCTGGTCTAACGAATTCATGCAACTAATTAAACTCCACTCTGTTTTAAGGCTAAATGGAATACTGATTCCATTATCTAAGACTAATCATTTTAGAGTAGATAAAACAATCCCTTCCTTGTGAGTGTTGGGACAGAACAAAAAACTAGACTAAATGTATCTTAGCAAAACCAATCATATGAAGAAAATTTTACTAGCAAGAAACCCATTATCTCTTAAGGTTCCTTGTTAATCAATACAGTATTAAATCTCATAACCATTGTACTCACTTCTCAGACTCTTTTATGGGCCTATCTCTCACACCCACATTATAAATTACTGGGGGTAAGAGACATATCTTAATGACCTTTGATTCCCACTTCCTTCCTGTATTACTTGACACAGAGCGGAAGCTCAATAAATGTATACCAAAATAAGTTCTTTCAAAGGACTTAAATGTATTTTCTTTGGACCAGAAATTCTGTCAAATTGCTGCTTTTCTGTGAATTTCCTTAAAAAAAAAATTCTTTGCTGGGTTTTCTATTGGATTATTCCCTTTCTCTTTTTTAAATCAGTCTGTAGTCCATGGTGGTTATATATTCTGAACGCCAGTCATTTGCCTATTATCTTTGAAAATGTCCCCTCCCCCTCCCAATCTGTCAAGTGCTTTTTCAGTCTTGTATCTTTTATCATAACTAATTTATTTTTAAAAATATAACCCAAGTTATCAATCTTTCTCTTTCGAGCTTGAGCTTTTTTGTATCTTAATAGAGATACTCTCTTATACACAACCACACTTCTATGGACATAAATTCGTTCTCAGACTTCAAATAAATCTGTACTATACATTTAGCTTCAGTAGAAGGATATTAAAATGGGGGTCTTTTGCATTTCAGTGATGCCCCAAAATCATGTCAACTGCTCACATGCCAAAGAATGACGTTAAACCTAGAAGCGCATGCAAAGGAATTGCTTGAAGATACATTTTGTGTCCCTTTGTCCAAAAGATACCTTTCAAAGGGGTTAACAAGGGTAGAAGCTGGGCAAGGGTTGGTTCAAAGAAAGTTATGGACATGTGGGTCTCACTCCAGGCCTGCCAGCTACTCCCTCTTTTCTGGAGCTAGTGAGTGAGGCGGTAGCAGAACAACTGCAAAGGCTCAACAGTGATACTGCCATGGGGGGCCAGAAAAATATCTATGAGCTGAAAAGAAACAGCCCCATGGCAGGGTCGTGTGAGAGATGGAACTGCACTCCCACTGATGGTTGTCAGACGTCCAAGGGCTATGGTACCCAGAGACCAGGTATGGAACCAGCAGTCGAATTTTTTTAAAGGGAAATATATAGCCCAGAAGTCTTCTCCTTAGAGTGTGGAAGAGGCCAGACTGGTATCATCAACTGGCCAAGCTTCAACCCTGGAGGGGCCAGAGGCAGCCTAAGTGCAAGGTGAGGGGGGTTAGAGAAGCAGTCACCCTCCACCCCCACTGTCATCTAGACACAGACCCAGTTTTTACGCTGGAGAGAAGCTTCCATTTGAATGCAAATTAGTTTTTGATCTTCATGAGACTGGACATGCAGATATTAACTGGGAGTGAGAGTTATACACTGCAAAATTCATCCAAGTGCAAGGGCAGAACCAGCCCACAGAGCAAGCTCGATCAAGAAACTGGGAAAGAGTGACGATGGTCCCTGTTCCCTCTGTTTGGGACACTGACTTTGCTCCCAGAGTTCCATGGAGCCACAGCATCAATTTACCACCTTCCTGAAGGTTTAACAGCATAGATCTTGAGTCCTGTGGTGTGTACTGATATCGGGCACTAGTGTTACATGTGTGCTGCGTGCTAAGTCATTCAGTCGTGTCCAGCTCTGTGCGACGTTATGGACTGTAGCCTGCCAGGCTCCTCTGTCCATGGGATTCTACAGATAAGAATACTGGAGTGGATTGCCATGCCCTCCTCCAGAAGATCTTCTTGACCCAGGGATTGAATCTGCATCTCTATGTCTCCTGCATTGGCAGGTGAGTTCTTTACCGTCTGAGTCACCAGGGACATATAATGAACTATGATCTTATGTTAAAAATAATATAAAGAGACATATTTGCACTCATATTCACAGCAGCATTATTCAAAGCAGCCAAAAGGTGGAAGCAGTCTAAGTGTCCACTGACAGATGAACAGATAAACAAAATGCAATATATACATACTGTGGAGTACTGTCCCGCCTAAATCAATTAGTAAGGGAATTTTGACAAATGATGACAACATGGGTCAACTCTGAGGACATTATGCTAAGTGAAATAAGCCAGCCAGAAAAACACTGATATGAATCATCTAGAATTGTCATGTACAGAGACAGAAACTAGAAGGGTGGTTTCAGGAGCTGGAGACATGGAGTTGTTGCTTAATGGGTATAGAGCTTTAGTTCTACACTGTGAAGAGTCCTGGAGATGAATGGCAGTGATAGTCTTCACAACAACATGAAAGTATTTCACTGAGTCGCACACTTAAAAATGGTTAAAATGATAAATTTTATGTTAGAAGCATCTTAAAACAAAATAAAACCTAAATAAAGGAAAATTAACCTCCATCAGTCATGTATCAAAAATGCAGTAAATAATAGTGAAAGCGAAAGTGAAGTCGCTCAGTCATGTCTGACTCTTTGTGACCCCACGGACTGTAGTCTACTAGGCTCCTCTATCCATGGGATCTTCCAGGCAATAGTACTAGAGTGGACTGCCATTTCCTTCTCCAAAATAATAGTGAGGAGTGACTAAAAATTATCTAGTCTTACCATGTGTCACGTACCATGCCAGAATGTATCCATCATCTCACTTAATCCTTATTTCAAACCTATGAGACAAGTCCTATTAAAATCCCTACTTTATAGATAAGGAAACTGAGGCAAACATGGGTTACCTTGCCTAAAACTGCACAACTTGAAAGGAGTTGAGAAAGATTCTCCAACTCCAGGACATGGCCTTTCAGAAGAGATCATAGAAATAATTCACATAATTATTGATATTTACGTAGTTACTTTGCTTTACAAGGGGCTTCCCAGGCGGTGTTAGTGGTAAAGAACCTGCCTGCCAAAGCAGGAGATTTAAGAAAGTGGATTTGATCCTGGATTGGGAAGATCCCCTGGAGGAGGGCATGGCAACCCACTCCAGTAATCTTGTCTGGAGACTCCTATGGACAGAGGAGCCTTGCTGGCTATAGTGCATAGGGTTGCAGAGTCGGACGTGACTTAGCAAGCATGCTAGGTTTATAAAGCACTTTCTCATTTGTTACTACTCATTAAAACCTGCAGCATAGGTATGCTTCTTTTGCCAAAGGAGGACACTAAATCCTAGAGAAGTTAAGGAAATTCAGTTCAGTTCAGTTCAGTCGCTCAGTCGTGTCTGACTCTTTGTGACCCCATGAATCGCAGCACGCCAGGCCTCCCTGTCCATCACCATCTCCCGGAGTTCACTCAGACTCATGTCCATCGAGTCCGTGATGCCATCCAGCCACCTCATCCTCGGTCGTCCCCTTCTCCTCCTGCCCCTAATCCCTCCCAGCATCAGAGTCTTTTCCAATGAGTCAACTGTTCGCATGAGGTGGCCAAAGTACTGGAGCTTCAGCTTTAGCATCAGTCCTTCCAAAGAAATCCCAGGGTTGCCCTTCAGAATGGACTGGGTGGATCTCCCTGCAGTCCAAGGGACTCCCAAGAGTCTTCTCCAACTCCACAGTTCAAAAGCATCAATTCTTCGGTGCTCAGCCTTCTTCACAGTCCAACTCTTACATCCATACATGACCACAGGAAAAACCATAGCCTTGACTAGACGGACCTTAGTCGGCAAAGTAATGCTTCAAGTCATATTAACTGTTAAGGTTCTGATTCTACAGCTTCTAACTCTGGGTCCACAGCTACCCATCCAGATCCAACACCTAGTCTGGTCCAACTTCTCATTTTCTAGATGAGAATGTCTATAAGAGACATGCCCAAAGATGCTAATAGCTTCTCCAAGGCCACACAGAGAGCTACTGTGTTAAGTGTACATCATCAACATATACCTTTAAAGATCCTTTGCCACAGTAACATATATTCTATAAATACGTGTTTATAACGTAAGGGCTGGTACAGAGGCAGAGAGCCCTATCAGCATAAAAGAGAGTGCTTTCTTCAAGAAGTTCTTTTATTTGTGGAGCTGATGCACTGGAACTTGCACTTCACATAAGTGTCTAACCTTTCAGAGCCTGCCCTATGCAATCTCCTTGCCCATTTGCTCTGCAATTATGCTGTGACCAATCTAGCAAATCCATTTAGACAGCACATCTAGCCACTTTCAGAGTGGATTCGGTACTGAAGCAGCAAGTACATGAGAGCTGTATAATAAGAACTTTGAGACATGAACCAGATAAATCCTCATTTGATTCTGACTGCATGTCTATAACGAATTCTTAAAACAGTCTCAATGACCCTGATGAACTTTGTAATGGCTAAGTATAAAAATGCAGAGCTAAGCTCATTTGTCCAGCAGAATCTTTTCTAGTAAAATAATTCACTTCTGAGTTTGATACAAGGCTGATGATTGGTGAGAAAGAAGCAACTGCTAGACCTGATGATTACAGGCTTTCACATGGTGAATGGAAATTACCTTTTGGCATGTGAAAGTCTGCCAGTGGAACACCTCCAATGTCAAATTACAGTGGAATTTCTTGAATCCTTGTTTGTGTGTCATTTGTTTCTTCATGGCCTCAGTATTAGGGGTAGGATTGGGGCCGGCAGGGACTGAGCAAACTCTATGGTGGTTGCCCCCTCTTTCTGGCTGGAATATCCAACAAGAGCCAAAGAGAAGTAGGTACCACAAAGAGCTTCACGGCAGCAAAAAGTCTTACCAGCAAAAATGTTCTAGTCTGATGGCTGGGCATCTCCCATCCATTAAGCTGCAAAAGCATACATTCCATTTGAGGAAGAGCAGACTGATTTCATTTCAAGTAATCAGTAGTGCTATTACTGCTAACAGTAGCTGGCATTTAAAGAGCACTTTCTCCTATTAAACTACACACAAAGTATGCTCCAGGAGGGCAGGACTGGGTCTGCTTCCCTTACCGCATAGCTACAGCTGAGTCACACGTGTTGTATGTGGCAGGCTGTCAATAAATATTTGCTGAATGAATAAATAATCTCATTTGGTTGTCACAATAACCCTTAAAAGTTTGATACAACATTGTCATCACCATTTTACAGATGAGAAAGCTGAGGCTCAGAGGTCACTATACTGTACCCAAGGTCACATAACCAGCAAGTGTCAGAGCTTATATTTTAAACTATGTGCACCTGGCATCAAAATCTATGGCTCAACCACAATGTCACTCCACTAGTGCAGACCAGACATTAGGGGCATTTCCAGGACCGAGGCCATCTCTGAAAGGTGGACATACAAGAATATATCTCATTCAGAATGGATCTCACTCTGTTCCAGCCATCATTGGTTAGATTTCTTTCATATTCTGGCAACAACTAAGTTGAAAAGAAGTGACTTACCCACAAATCCTCCTTCACCAACCAGTTTCAGGGCAATTTTATCAGCCAACACTGAAGAGTTGCCATGAGCGATGTTGGCAAAGGGGCCAGCATGCACAAACACAGGCGTCCCCTGTGGAAGCAGAAGAACAAATCCTATAAAGCCATGACCCTGCAATCCCTTGACTGGGCATATATCTGGAGAAAAACAAGATCTGAAATGATACGTGCACCCCAGTGTTCACTGTGGCACTGTTTACAGCCAAGACACGGACACAACCTAAATGCCCATCAACAAAGGAAGGCACCACACATATGGTACAATGGATATCACTCAGCCATTAAAAAGAATGACACAATGCCATCTGTAGCAATGTGGATGGATCTTGAGATTATCAAACTGGGTAAAGTCAGACAGAGAAGAAATATTATATGAGATCCTTTATATGTGGAATCGAAAAAGAAAGGATGCAAATGAATTTATGTACAAAACACAAAGAGACCCACAGAATGAATTTATGGTTGCTGGGAGGAAGGATGTGGGGGAGGGGACAGTGAAGGAGTTTGGGATGGACATGTACAGGCTGCTATATTTAAAACGGATAACCAACAAGGACCTACTGTATAGCACACGGAACTCTGCTCAACATTATGCAGCGGTCTTGCCGGACGGGAGTTTAGGGGAGAATGGATAGGTGTATATGTATGGCTGAGTCCCTTTGCTGTTTACCTGAAACTATTTCAACATTGTTAATCAGCTACATCCCAATACAAAATTACAAGTTAAAAAAAAAAGCTATGAGAACCAGTTATTTCCTGTTATAAATTTTGATAAGCCACTGTGTTAGCTGCCTCAGTGATCATGAAATAAACCTTATGTCATAGTATTCTGCATTATACTCTTAAAAAGAATGGAATTAAACTCTGATGGGCTAAGAAGCTTGTTTAAATGTTTTATTCCCCATTAAGAAATCAACTAATTCAAGAAAAATATAATCATAAAATCAGCACAATAAATGAATTGTGGGAATCATGGCAGGGCAAGTACATATTATTACTGGCCATTTTTATATTTACAGTAATAATCTTTTGATTTTTGAAAACTTCATCTTTCTCATTGTTTATCTTACCTATTAAAAATCTGGTAACTATTAAGACAATGAAAGAAAAATTTCACTCATAGTAAAATGTCAGAGTTACTCAAAAGACAAAAGAAAAAAATAAGGGAATTCTCAAAAACTTTAGATTTTAATGATTTAAACAAAACTTGTCATGAAATGACACTACTTTTCTTTTACTTTCATTTCTATACTTTTGTCAAGCAGAAGAGACAATAGTCCTATCTAAAAAAATTATGCACATTCAGTAAAATGTTCAGGTTTTATTTGGAGCCAGCCAGGGCCACTGAGGTCTGTGTGTATGAAGCTTTGGTTCCACCTGTGAAAATACAGGCTGCCCTTCCAATGACACGGGGGGAGGCAGGGAGCGATGCAGGGGGTGGGGCCATGGAAAGTTCCCATGAACCAGGATGGGCTGTGAGTGAACATGTTTCAAAGCTGAGAAAAATGAACAAAAGCAGGAAGAAAGGCAGTAAAAGAAAACTCATCGTGAAGAGTAAAAATATCTGTGAAATAATGCTGGGATCCGTGTTTATGGAAATGAAGACGTATGTTTACTGTCCAGATCGCCATCTGTCTGTCCAGCTACAGTTCTCACTTCTATGCAGAGAAACCTTTTAAGCGCTCTGAAGAAAACACTGTTTAAGATCTTAATGGTCTCCATCACCTCCTAGCCTTTGGAGTTATAGGATGTAGCACCTGTAGTAAGCGAGTGGAGCTAGTGAGGAAAATTTAAAGAGACAAGGCCACAGGCTCCACCCCTGGGTAGGCAATAGACTTCATTCCTCTGTGCCCTGAAACTCTCACCCTGGCCATCTGTATAAGAAGCACTGGACACCAGTCTCCAGGTGGACAGGTGACAGGGTGTGGCTGGATTAGCATCAACACACTGCTATTCCTGGGATAATGACTCTAAGGACTAGATCAGCAGCATTTAATTTTAATTAGATTAATCTACACAGCAGATTCATCACTAAAGCAGCATTAAGTATGACAGCCCTGGTTTTTGAACTCCCAGGATGTGGTTTAAATAGATATAAAAATTCTTAGAACATCATTGTTGGACATTCAAGCACAGACTCACACATTCAACTTATATGACACAGTATATTGAGTTAATACTTTGTCTAAGAAATTCTATCACTAACCCAAAGACGTGAAAATATTTATCCTGAGTTCAATATTTTATTTTATATGCAGATCACTTAGCAAAGTAATAACAGGAACTATCTTGGTTTCTGTGATGACAAAGCTATGAATATTCTCCATAATGGACTTTTCAACCATTTCATAAGATTGATGCTTCAACTGTTTCTTGCTAACCAGAGATCTAAAAGAGCATTCATTAGCCACAAGAACTTTCTGCAGTGCTCAAAATATTCTCTATCTGCTCTGTCCAGTATGATAACCACCATCCACATGTGGCTATAGAGCACTTAAAATGTAACTGATAAAAATAAATGAAATGTAACCAGTATGACTGCACAACTGAATTTTAAACTTAGACTAATTCAGACTGAAATAACCACGAGGGGCCCATAGGTACCATACTGGACAGAACTGCAGCAAGCAGGTATTTCCCGTCTACACTGCATGTGGTTAACCCAAGGCTACACAAGTTGCTGAGATGTAAGACATTCATTGAGTTTCTAAGTTTCTACTCTGGTCAATTAGTAGAATTAGCCAAGACAGGAATCATATCAAGAACCTTTTTCTTTCCGGATGACCAACCAGTTATTCTGATGCTCCTCATAGGCTCAGACTGGCTGGAAATGCTCATATGTAGAGATGCAAAAGCAGTCTATTTAAAGCAACTCTGTCAACACTTTCTATGAAAACAGAATCACTTACTTCTAGGGTCTGCATCAGATTTGGTTTTATCGCGTCTTTCATCAGAACAGTCAAAGCACCTGTCACCCCCTAAAGAAAAGGGAGGAAAAAAAATGCACTTATTTAGATTATCGACAAAAGATCATTCACATGAGGGTGAATTCTCAGCCGCTTCTCACCAGCCTGCCTCGTGCATGGGTAACCCCGCCGGTGGCCGTCAACTCTGAGCTATGGGTAAGACAGTGCTCTCACTTCACCTGAATGGATGCCAACCCTTCCAGGATGTGATGGGGAAGCAGTAGTCATTGCATTTTTTCTCAAGATCTTCCTTGATTGAAATAAGGGGCTTACCATACTTTTCAATTCACCTAAGTTTTTTTCTGGCAATTATGCACGTTATTTTCCATCACCAGAAATTACACTATTGCCCTGAGAAATAAGATGAAGAATGAAAACAAGGCTGGTTACAGAAAGAGACTGGAGAGAGAAGGGGGTGTGTCTAAAGGCACCCATGCTGGTTTCTATCGTCTCTCGCATCTCATCCCAGATGCAGAAGGTACTCAGGACACTGGAAAGGCACCTTGTTTTCTATCTCTCACTCTACATCTGCCTAGAATGAAGCTGAAGCCACCTGTGGCTGTGGTTGCTTCCTTTCAATCCTCTGAAGCTTGAATTAGGCTCTCTTGCAGCTCCCTATTGCATTCCTGGAAAAGAACGGGACAAGGAAGAGACAAAACAGGGATGAAGTCTGAGAACTACTGGGGAAAGTGTGCTAAAGCAGCCCACAGAGGGAATTAAAAAAAAATATATTGTTCTATTTATTTATTTGGCTGGGCTGGGTCTTACTTGTAGCATGTTGGATCTAGTTCCTTGACCAGGAACCAAACCCAGACCCCCTGCATTGAGAGTGTGATGTCTTGGCCACTGGACCACCAGGGAAGTCCTGGGAAAGCATTAAAAAAAAAAAATTGCTTTCCACCTTTTCTAAAGACCCTAGGGAATGATCTTTCAACAAACTAGTCAAATTATTGGAAGGCCATATTATGAGCAAATGCATCTGAATGTAGCCTTGAAAAAATGAAGGTGGCCTGCAACAAATCCTAACGGATCAGGTGGTAGAATCTAAGGATTTGTTTATTACTTTCTCTCTACCTCTTTCACCAACAATATTAAATGTTTCTCTTATGTAATCAATTTCTATTTTTGTACTTTTATAATATAGAATCATTAAAATGTCTTTAAAAATCAAATTTACTTTCTACTTTATTGGACAAAATAAATGTCACATGAACTGTAACCTACCTATTACAGGTATATGAAGAAATTAGGTACATTTCGCAAGCAAGAAACACCAAAGAGTCAACTCTGAGTTTTTTTGTTCCAGATCCAAGAGTTTCATCACAAACCAAAAAAAAGTTTAGGGAAATATTTGTGGATTAAGCCCTTTCAGATTACTCCTGACATATTACTGATACCTAACATTAAGAGGATACAGAGGAAATATTTATACAGAAATCATAATATACTATTCTAGAAAGAAATGTTGAGATTTGATAATTTTAAAAAAGCAATATCTTTATAGCAACTCGCATTTGGATTTTCTCTTTTAGCTTTATACTAAGCATTCCATGAGTGGCCGATATAAATATATCTATTTAACCTACTTTACAAGACTTATGAGTCAGTCAGATTCAGCTCTTCAAAAAGAAGCCAAAAGGTAATCAAGACATTTTGGCAAAGGTTTAGAATTACATCCCAAGTCCTTGGAATTAATAAGATAGCTTCTCATCAGTGTTAAGATTTCATTATTGTACATGACTAAATACATGGGAAAGTAAGCTTAAATTTAGAGCAATGGCTGTCTATGTTGTACCAAGTATTGTGTGCTTATAAACACATGCAAGCAGATGAAATAGTTACATCACTGATGGTGGGGGATGGGGGGTGAACAGCAAAGGTGGCTATTAAAGGGAAGAGGAGAAAAAGATTAGTGTGCAAATTACAATCAGCACTAAGCAAGGTGGTGGTGTGCCAGGCTACTATGAATGTTTTGTAAGAAAGCATCATTCCATGCAAAAGAAAGCTACGTGAGTAAGAATGGTTCGGGGGAGATCTGTTTTTAAATAAGCTGAAACCCAAGTCGAAGGTACAAAATCAAACACACCAGCATGCCCAGGGAGCAGGCTGGAGTCAAAAAAGTGCCTCTTTAAGTTAATCTTCCCTTTCATGAAGGTGGCGTTGCTTCTTATTCCTTGCAATGGTGATTTGCCCTCAATTTAAAGCAGGCAAAGATTACCTTTAAAAAAAAAAAAAAGCCACAGGCTTCCACTCCAGGTACAGCAGAAACCAGGATTGGAAAGAATTGTGAAAAGCACATGAAATAGATTTCAGGTACTCTGATTGCAGCCAGGAATAATAAGCACATTACAAACGCCCCTGAGTACCACATTAAGTTGTAGGACAGTCGGGACCTTTAGTAGGAAAAGGTGTGAACAGGAATTATACCCAGTGACATGAAGAAGACTCTCATTCTCTTGATTACATGTGGCTCCTGGTGGCTCCGAAAGTCATGAATTTGCCTACAGTTCGGGAGACCCAGGTTCGGTCCCTGGGTCGGGAAGGTCAGGGACCTCGAACTCTCTGGAGCTTCTGAGATGGACGTACCAAGTCGTCCGCTGTCACAGACTGCCCATTTTTGTCACTGGCCACCACCATTCTTCCCAGCCGCCCCTTCATGTCCGCCAGGCTGCCGGTCAGAGCCAGCACTGCCATGATTTCACTGGCCACTGCGATGTCAAACTGCGCCTGAAACAACAAGCGTTGAGGTCCTGGTCAGGGGACTGTTTCCATGGAGCGCTGTATTGCAGCACTCAGGTCTTGCAGGCCTAGGGTTTAGTCCTCGAAAGGCCATTCTCAGATGCACAAATTTCCAGCAATTGCACAGTCCTGGGCTTAGTGCTCTTTCTTTATTTGCTCTGCTGAGCAGAACAGGGCTTGCCAAGCCCCTCCATAACACCAGCTCGCGGCACCACAAGATGTGCTTTTGAGGCACGTCTCAGACTTGTAATTGTTAATGTGATGGTCTGATGGAAGCAGATCTCCACTGCTGAACCGTAGTGCCACAAAGACAGGGACCACTCGGGGAGGGTTTGTTCCTGAGTCCCCAGCTTGGGGGCCTGAGTGTGAAAAGAAGCAGGATTCAATACGTGTTGGCAAAATAAAGAAAGAGTTGGCCCACTACCCTCTCTGTCACTTCTGTGTGTCGAGGGGGCTGCATGTGTTTGCCCCATTAAGACATGAGCAGCAAACTGCGAAAGAAGATGGTCTGAAGCCAGTTTTGTAGACTTAGAGCTTGGCACAGCAGTGAGGAGGCCCCCAACTTGTGTTCTCCACGCCCACTCCCCCAGTCACGAGGTGATGTGGAATCCATTCTGAGCTGTCCACCTCAGATGGTGAACCGTTCAGCCATAAACGTGGAGAGTGGTTACTTTCTGAGAAATGCCCCTGGGCCTTCCTATTCCCTCCCCTGGCTCTGATTCCACCCTGGACACAATCCAACAAGAACACAAGGAATGATCGCCCTTTTCCTCCTCCTAATTCAGTCACTGGACAAAACCACTTCATTACCCTCCGTCCCCAGGGGCATAGGAGCCAGACAAGTTCAGTCTTACATAGAAAATAGCTGCGCCCTGGCAGGATCACCACAGGAGATATTTTATTGTCCATTTCGGTCACCAACAGAAGAGGAAATGAAGGAAAGAAGGAGCTTTCTGGCTACTTCCTGGTTGAGACTTCAGTAGTCATTGATTTAGCGAAAACATATTACCTGAGAGTCAAATGGATCTATACTCAATTATTACATTCTCAATATAAGCCATTCCAAACATAAGTGGTTTTTCATTGTATGAAATTTAGGATTTTCTATACCTCCATTCTATTAAAAACAGTGCATATGAAAAAAGACTAAAAATAATGAGACTTTCTGTACAAAAACCAAGGTTCAAAATATCCTTAAAATATGAACTGTGTAAGTAATAAGTGGAATATATAACACTCCTATAGGTTTTTCAATTGTAATTGTTACAATGTCAGAATTTTGTATCTCAAGCACAGTCAAAAATGAAGCAAGAATCAATATAAGAATAGTTACTCATTTTATGCCCAAATAGTGGAGAAGGCAATGGCAGCCCACTCCAGTACTCTCGCCTGGAAAATCCCATGGACGGAGGAGCCTGGTAGGCTGCAGTCTATGGTATCACTAAGAGTTGGACACGACTGAGTGACTTCACTTTCACTTTCCACTTTCATGCATTGGAGAAGGAAATGGCAACCCACTCCAGTGTTCTTGCCTGGAGAATCCCAGCGACGAGGGAGCCTGGTGGGCTGCTGTCTATGGGGTCGCACAGAGTCGGACACGACTGAAGTGACTTAGCAGCAGCAGCAGTGTAGCTATTAAAGGGCTACTTGTTCCTGTTTTGCAAATAAAATATTTCCAAATCACATTAAGGTATAAATGAGATATCCTTATTGCGTATCACATGTTTACACAAAAGACAAAAAGCCACTTAGGCAAGGACATGAATTGACATAGCTTTCCTGGAATGTGATGGGGAAATGCACACCAACATTTAAACCTGTATCCTCTGATTCTGCAGTTATGGATCTGGGAATTTGTCATAAGGATATCGACAGGCAGGATTACACAAAAATGTGTGTATGTTGTTGTTCAGTCACTAAGTCACGTCTGACTCTTTGTGACTCCGTGGATTGCAACCCAGCAGGCTTCCCGTCCCTCACCGTCTCCCGGAGTTTGCTCAGATTCAAGTCCATTGACTCAGTGATGCTATCTAAACATCTCATCCTGTCGCCCCCTTCTCCTCTAGCCAAAATCAAGGTCTTTTCCAATGAGTCAACTCTTCACATCAGGTGGCCAAAGTACTGGAGCGTCAGCTTCAGAATCATTCCTTCCAGGGAATATACCCTTAGTACTTACTAACAGTAGATCTGATCTTAATGTAAGAAGTGCAGTAAGTACAATACACGAAGTAACCTACAAAACAAGGGGCTGTCAAACAACATCCTCAAGATCCTGGCCTTAATGATATTATGTTGTACAAGAGATGACACAACAGTAGTAGATATAACGGTCATCTTAATTAAATTCACCCGTTCCTGTCCATTTTAGTTAACTGATTCCTAAGATGTCAATGTTCACTCTTGACACCTCCTGCTTGACCACTTTCAATTTACCTTGATTCATGGACCTAACATTCCAGGTGCCTATACAGTATTGTTCTTTACAACACCAGGCTTTACTTTCACCACCAGACACATCCACAACTGAGTGTTGTTTCCACTTTGGCCCAGCCACTTCATTCTTTCAGGAGCTATTTGTAATTGCCCTCTGCTCTTCTCTAGTAGCATACTGGACACCTTTCAACCTGTGGGGCTCATCTTCCAGTGTCATATCTCTTTGTTTTCTTCGTACTGTTTATGAGGTTCTCATGGCAAGAATCCTCTCCAAGGGACCACGTTTTATCAGAACTCTTCACTATGACCTATCCATTTTGGGTGGCCCTGCATGGCATGGCTCATAGTTTCATTGTTACGCAAGTCCCTTCACCATGATCCATGAAGGGGTCATGTATTTTATGTTGGGATAAAATAAATAAGCTGTAACATACATGTACATGTATATTACAGCTTATTTATTTTAGCCCAACACCCCAAGTTACACTAACAGTGAACTGGTTGAATCTAATTATGGTACATCTACAAAATGTGATGTTATATAGCCATTAAAAAAGGATGATCTAGATCTACTTTTATTGACATAAAAATATGTTTCAAGGTTAAAAAAATCAGTTAAAGTTCTTAAATATAATCCTTTATAGTTTAAAAATATGTATGCATAAAGCAATATAAAATACAGCCGTGGGCAAGTTACCTAATACAATATGCCAACTTTTCTCATCTGCAAACTACACTTACAAACTAAATGTGCTCATCATGCATGTAACGGGTTTACCAATACAAGGCACCAAGTGAGCATCAGATCACAGCCATTGTTTATCCTGCGTCTCTCTAGTGCCAAGATACAGTACAAAAATAAGCACAGAAAATGTGCAACTTAATGCAAAAGCCATGAATCTAAAGCTATCTTAAGGTATAAAGTTTGCTACAAAAAATAATAATTTAGAGGCCTGCTGTGCCTGGATGAAAAATCATGGAATGAATTTATATTCCCTAAGCACCGTTGCTTCACACCAGAGTCCTATTAAAATGAGGATGAGCATTGTAATTTATCTTCCCCATTTTATGGGTTTGGATAATAGGACATTATTCTTAACAACTTCTCAGGCTATTAAGCCAAATAACTGGGTGTTTGTTCTTTGGTTTATGAAACATGAATAATACGTCTGAGACTTTCATTTTTCAGTTGTTATGCAACTAACTGGGTAGGCTGACAATAAAACATGTTAGAAAGTATATTCAAGGGACACCCTGAATAGCTTCTAGCAGAAATACAACTAAAATCACACAGGAAAAGGGTGGTAAGATAATATTCAAGAGCTTCCACCTCCTGATCCTTTCCCAGTCTTGCTGAGGGACTAGAAACGTGTGAGGGGACCCACTGGCCCCTGCAGGTGCAGGAATGAGAAGAGAAATGCAGAGAACCAGCTCCGGGGCAGGGAAAACGCAAGAGCAGAGCCGTCCCTAGACAAAGTGCTACCTTACCTGCCGGGAACAGCCCTTCTCTGTGCTCGCCTGCCCAATGGTTATTTTCCGTAGAAATCGGTCATTGGTATCCACAACTGAAAGAGAAGAGAACAGAGGATCAACAAGTAGGAACTGGCTGTCCAGTGTGTATCTGGAGTGGTTCTGGATGCTGGGGAGGCAGTGGAGAGCAAGAAACATGGTTTGACTTCTTGAGCAGATGATACTGTGGGAGGATACAGAAAGGGCTCAAAGAAACTAGCGGTCTCCCAGCTTAAGGAAATAAAGGAGGGAAAAGGAGAACCTGTGTTGGGGCAGGGCCAGGGTGGCATGCCATTTTTACCAGGCAGTAAGGGAAAGCATTTCTGAAGCAGTGTCCTTTTCTTTTTCCACAATGAAGCATGAGGCCCAAGAAGAAGACAGTTAAGTCCCTCTAATGGTAAACACTACATGACCATATGACCCACCACTTCCAATAAAACTGGAAGCAAGTATTACACACCCATGATCATAGCAGCATTTATTCACAACAGCCAAGAAGTGTACACTGACAGATGAATGAATAAACCAATTTTATCCATTAAACCATTTGATCCAGTTTTATCCACTCATACCATGCGGTACAGATGGACAATGGAACACCACACAGCCATAAAATAAGTGAATATTTGATACCTCATGCTACAACATGGATGAACAGGGAAAATACATGCAAAATGAAATAAACCAGATACAGTATGATTCCACTTGTACGGGTCTCTTAGAACAGGCAAATTGTTTATAGAGACAGAACAGAATGGTGATGAACAGGGGCTGAAGGGAGGTGGGGAGTTACTATTTAGGAAATGAGTTTTTGTTGAGGATGATAAAAAGATTTTGGGTATAGTTAGTGTTGTTGGTATAACTATATATTGTACACTTAATGCCATGAATACCACACTTATGAGTAATTAAAATGATAATTTTATATTTTACCACCAGAAAAAAAAAAAAACAACCTCTAAAATAAATAAAGTAGAATTTAGGGGGAGAAGTCAATGATGGTGAGAGTAGGTATCAATTCTCTTTACACTTTTCACTGGCTTGTCTGAATGGCACTGGTTCACACTTTGTTTTGTGAAAACCAAATGTACAATGCCAGGAATCAAAGACAGAAGGACACAGACTTTACTAATAATTCATATGGCATCAAACAGCAGGCGGCCCATACTGACAACCTAGATCCAACTTACTAAATGTTTAATACGGTGCTGACAAAAATGGTGATGGGAATCGCATATCTGGGGACTAATATCATCTGTGGGATAAACAACGCGAACGTTTCCTTTCATACACAAAGCACGAGCCGACCTGCTCACCTCGTCTGCCTCCATTGTTCCCTGACTTGTTACGTGTCGGCTCTTTCTCTATGTACAATCCTCCTCTCTCTCACACATTCATACATACACACTCATTACCACAGACCCATACAGACATCCAAGCAACACTCACCAAGCACAAGGAGATCTCTCTACGACTTTAAGGCACAGAGCCCTATACTCAGAAAGGAATGCCTCTCCATATCACCACTAGCTAGCACTTATTCCCAAGACCAATGGTGCAGAATCATATAAAGTAAAAGGATTTCCTACTCTCATGTGAAGCATACACAACGTGATCTTTTTTATTGGAAATTCAGCTGGATTTATTTAGCAAAGAGAACACAAATAACCCAAGAAAAGAAAAGAAAAAAAAAAAAACAAGTTAACAAGATCAGCTATAATCAGTGGGAATGAGAACCCCCTGTGTGTTTGGCATGGCCCTAGTAGAGCAGGACATCTCACGGTCCATCAAGCTTTTGATGTCCGTGGAAAGACCCAAGTGAAATGACAGTGATACATAAGACAAGAAATGTGAAGATTAAATTCTGATACACAAGAAAGACGCATACTAGATAGTAACGCTTTGTTGTTCAGTCACTAAGTCAAGTGAGTCCGACTCTTTTTGTAACGCCATGGGCTATAGCCCACCAGGCTCCTCTGTCCATGGGATTTCCTAGACAAGAATACTAGAGTGGGTTGCCATTTCCTTCTTCAAGAGATCTTCCCAAACCAGGGACTGAACCCGTATCTCCTGCTTGGCAGGTGCGTTCTTTACTACTGAGCCATCTGGAAAGCAGAAAGTAACACTAGTAATACCGAATTCCTTGACTCTAAGTGATAGAGCTAAAGATAGAGTGAGAAACATATTTATTCATTTCAGAGATTTTTACTGAGGGTCATTGTGACAGATCCTGTGCCATCTGTACAGGGATACAAAGACGAACAAGACATCATTCTCTGATGGAAGGCACTTGCTGGCCAAAGGGAGAGATGGAGAGTGCAGGTGGGTATGGAGAAGGTGAAGAGCTCCTGCAGAGAGAAGAGATCTGTCTTTTCACTCTGCCCTAGATGGTCCCTTTAGGACTACACTGCTGTGTCCTGAGGGTCATCAACAACCAGCTATGGTTCAGGCACTGGGTGGAACAAGGTAGGACATCAGGGGCGGGCCCATTATTTTGGATTCAGCAGAAGAACGGTACTGATTCCCTGCAAAGCTGCAGGGCAGTGCTGGGAACCAGTAACTGGATATCAGTTTCCTGGAGATCGAGGCTTTGGTTCCTTTGTTTAAAAGCCCCTGAACCCCTGGAGGACCCAATGCTCAGAAAGGCAGGGATTCACATCCCAGGGAACAATAAAATGACCCAATGTCCACTGTCTCTTCTGCTTACATCATGTGTTTCTGTAATAATCTATCAGCTCCCAGTTCCTCCCTGTCACCAGGCATTAGGAGGCCTTCAAGCTTCTGATAGGAAGCATAGGATAAAACCACCAGGAGTCACATTTCTTACACAGGATGAAAGGAAAGAAGTGACCACTAAATGTGCAACATCCATATGGTGTGAGAGGAGGTTCTTAGGCCCACGTGGTCCCTGAATGTCTCCTTTCTAGTTATCAAATTATAAAGGCATCTAATCTCATCATAAAGGTTATACTCTTTTAAGCTGTAAGTCCAACTATTAAATGACCTCAACCTACATGATGGAAGAGTCCTTTTTCTTATATATTAATTCATGGGAGGAAGTGCCAAACTAGCTGTCAAATGTCATTCTGAACTCCTCGGACCCAGGTGGCAATGATGTTTTTGTGACTTTAGTGCCCTGAACAAGGATGCAATTCTAACATTTATCAGGACTAATCTTTTAACGTCATTTCCATGAAAAATGGTTCACAACCACAGTACACGTCAGTGTTTTCATGCTTCTCAGAGAGAGAACAAGAACACAGCCCTGTTTGATGGCTGCCTCTGCTGTAACCACAACGCAGATGTGGAAGACTGTCCCTTGTGTAAGATTTCTTTTAAGGCATATCCCTATGCTAGGTTTCAAATACACTGATTTCCACCTGCATAATTTTTCGTTTGTAAGTACACTCCAAATATGTTTTAAGGAATAAAACGAGTTCTCAAATACCTTGAAAAAGTTGACTATGCCTTTTGAATACAACGGTGTTGGAATAAATAATCCTTCCAGTAGATTCCCAATAAAATGCTAAACATATTCATACCAGGAATTAAAAATGATGATGGTGGGACTTCCTTGGCACTCCAGTGGTTAAGGCTGTGCAGTTCCACTGCAGGGGGTGTGGGTTCAAACCCTGGTTGGGGAACTAAGATCCTGTATGCCCCACGGAACAGCCAAAAAGATAAATAAATAAAATAAAAATGATGTTGATCTGTTCAGTAATAGATACATGTTTAAGGAGGTTGTAGTTCATTCACAGAAGACTTCTGGAACCATTTAAAATGACCAAACAGTCACTAACAAAATAGAACATGATATAAATGATATCTTATTATGATATAAATGAAACTAGTAGGATACAAATTCTATAGCTCTGCTGCTGCTTCTGCTAAGTTGCCTCAGTCGTGTCAGACTCTGTGCGACCCCAGAGACGGCAGCCCACCAGGCTCCCTCGTCCCTGGGATTCTCCAGGCAAGAACACTGGAGTGGGTTGCCATTCTAATTATACACAAAACGTAGGTGCACAGAAAAATTATGAATAGTAGTTTTATTTGCACAGTAAGACGTTTCTGATTTTTTTAGACAGTACTAAAATCTGTATAATGTTACTACTTTGGTAATTTAAAAAAACATTTAGAAGTTTCTGAAGAGATTTTACTCTCTGTTAGGAATTGGGAGACACAGACACACAGAAAAAGTACCTCATACAGCTATTACTATAATGACCATCTGGATCGTGCTTCAGGGTTTGGAAAGTACTCTCATGTCCCACTAGAGCCGCCCAAGGGAAAGGGTGCTATTATGACTCATTTACAGATGAGGAAAGCGAGTAATTCTCTTGTCCAGAGTTACACGGCTCATAAATGACAGAGACAAGATGGGTTCTCTGGTCTTTGTTTTTCCATCTCACTAAATTTGTGGTGAACAGGTTGAATGGATTCCTGGGAGTTGAGTTTCATGCAGGTGGGGTGGTCCTGAGCTGTGTCTGGGAAGGCAAGATGGGAGATGGGGTGGGATGGGCCAGCGGAGGGCGGGGCAGAGGGAAGAGGCAAACAGGAAGCAAAGGTGCGTATGGGGGTGGCCACAGGGCAGACTTCCTGAAGGCCAGGCCGTGGGGTGGAGCACCAACCACCCAGGATGGAGGATCTCAGAAAGGCGGTGATGGGACATCTCACCCTCTACTATCAAATCACCAAGTTGTGGGGCAGAGGTGGGGGCGGGGGCGGGGGTTGGAAATGGAAGTAAGAAAATCTATTAAAAGGTAACTGCAATAAATCAGGCATCTACTCATAATTAAAAAGAAAATATACAGCAAATTCCTGCTGGCTATCTATTTTACATAAGTAATATAAGTTTCCATGTTACTCTCTCCATACATCTCACCCTCTCCTGCTGTATGTCTTTGGAAACTGAAACAGGGGCTCTGTATCACCCTAGAGGGGTGGGATGGGGGAGATGGAAGGGAGGTTCAAAAAGGAGAGGAGATATGTATATCTATGTCTGATGCATGTTAAAGTTTGACAGAAAATAACAAAATTCTATAAAGCAATTATCCTTCAATTAAAGTGAAAGTGAAAAAGTGAAAGTGAAGTCGCTCAGTCGTGTCCGACTCTGCAACCCCATGGACTGTAGCCCACCAGGCTCTTCTGTCCAGGGGATCTTCCCTACCCAAGGATCGATCCCAGGTCTCCTGCGTTGCAGGCAGACGCTTTACCCTCCGAGCCACCAGGGTGGCTCAATTACAATATAAACTTAAAAAAAAAAAAAGTGTGTTAGAAATGGAGAAAGTTGGTAAGAGGGGAGCTCTGAGAAGAACAACAAAGGAAGGATCAGGAATACACACTATCTGATTCTTCTATAGGTTTTATCAAGTGCTGTGTACCACATGCCTGGAAATATATATTATCAACTCCATTTCCATTGGCCAGAACAGGCATGTGCTTTGCTCAGGGTCACGCAGTTAAGTTAGTGGAGGGGGAGACATCCCCTCAAGGCTCCTGACTCCACATTCGGTGCCTTCCTGCCCACCCCACCCACATCCCACCCTTGCAGACTGCAGGGTGGCAGTGGAGAGGGGATGTCACAGCAAAGAGGGAAACAGGGAGGCTAGGGCCGGAAGTCCCTTCATGCCGCATTTCAAGTGTTAGAGAGGATTCTCATCAGTGGCTGGAAGCATTATACTCAGAGAAAAATATTCTTCACTGAAAACAGAAATTTCTGAGAGGCTCAGACCTGGTTGGTAAGGGAAGAGAAAGGAAGAAATTAAAATTAGGGTGCCTGGTCAAGAGGCAGTGGGAGCCACAGTCCTCCCACTAACAGAAGACAAGAGCCCAGAGAAGAGACAGGAAGAAAGTACTTTTCCTGGGAAATCTGGTAGAGGCGGGGTGATTGGGATGAGCTAAGGGCACAGATATTTCTCCCAACTAGGAGGCGAGGATGAGAAAGGCTGGTAAAACAACAGTGATTGAGTTAATGGAGCGATTGTGCAATGCAAGCTGGGAAGACAGTGGAAGAAATACAATCGTGCATTTGTGAAATCTACTGAGGGGCACCCGCTGAAGAACGTGTCACCTTCCCCATCAGGCCACCAGCACCCACCTCTCTGCCACGTGATGGTGGAGGGGTCGATGTCAAGACGGGCAAATTTCCTCATTTCCTCTTCCGTCAGTGCACTCGGATCAGTCTTATTTATTCCCAGTCTCTAGTAGTTAAGAAGAACAAAATGCGATGGGTTTTAGAAGGGAGAGAGAGCAAGATGTAATCAAATTGTCTCTACTTTTACTTCCTCCATAACTAGGACAACCTTTTTAAAAACTAAGCTGAACTTCAAGTAAATTGCAGGTTGAAAGTGAAAGTGAAGTTGCTCAGTCATGTCCAAATCTTTGGGACCCCGTGGACTGTAGCCTACCAGGCTCCTCTCTCCATGGGATTCTCCAGGCAAGAATACTGGAGTGGGTTGCCATTTCCTTCTCCAGGGGATCGTCCCAACCCAGGGATCGAACCCGAGTCTCCCACATTGTAGGCAGACGCTTTAACCTCTGAGCTACCATGGAAGCCAGTAAATTGCAGGTTAGGCCAACTCATAAATAAATGTCGGAATCCAAACACACCCTAAATGGAAGACACGGATATTTGTAATTGTTATTGTTGTTTAGTCGCTCAGTTGTGTCCTAGTCTTTGTGACCCCGTGGACTGCAGCACACCAGGCTTCCCTGTCCTGCACCATCTTCTGGAGATTGCTCAAACTCTTAAGAGGTGACAGTGCAGGTGACAATATACAAAGAACAAGTGTCGCGTTGCCTGTCGTGACCTCAGGTTATGTGGTCACCTCATGCTGTGCTCAGAAGGGGCGTAAACTGTCCATCCAATTGATGCTTGAGTCCATTAACTCTTCTTTTCTGGTACAAATCCCCAAAATATAAGTTTTATGTCTATGTTTTCAAGTCATTTCTATTTCCATTAGAAAACTTTAAATGCATTTCTTTCTACAAAGGAAACATTTTAAGAAAGTGCTTTTTGATGGTATATAAGAGTCTGCCACATGCCAGCCACCCTGGTTAAGTTAAGAAGAAATACTGGGAGCTTAGTCCTGACTGCGGAATTTAATCTCTAACCAGAAGGATAAGAACCTGAGTAGACTGGTTCCGGGCTGAAGAACATTTTGACTTCTGCTTAAGGGACACAGTCTAAGACTGCCTGTCTTTCTATTATTTATTGTGATAAGCCTTTCTTAGGGCTGCCCTGGTGGCTCAGTGCTAAGAATGTGCCTGCCAATACAGAGATGCAGGTTTGATCCCTGGGTCAGGAAGATCCCCTGGAGAAGCAAATGAAAACTCACTCAAGTATTCTTGCCTGGGAAATCCCACTGGACAGAGCAGCCTGGTGGGCTACAGTCTATGGGTTTGCAAACAGTCTGACACGACTTAGCGATTAGACAACCACAAAGTATAAGAAAAGAATGTAGGAAACAGAAACTATATAAATGTTAGAGTTGCTGAGGATAGTATATTGTGTATTCTCAAGAAATTGAACTTGGTTTAGTAAGAAGCTAGGGGATAAGTTTTTTAAACCAATTCCACCAATTAATGGTTGTAAATTAAAGTTATTTTTTCATTTCTGAAAAAAAGCAAGGGGAAAATCCATGTGATTCGTAGAATGTTAAGTAGCAAATAGAAGCAAGTAGAAAATGGCAAAATGGATAAGAATTAAGAGCACATCCACAAATACAATCTTAGTATCTTGCTGCAATAAAAACTGAAATAGATGAATTTTCTAAAGCTTCCCTAGAAAGTTAAAACATGTTATGGAAAAGACTCTTGGCCATCCTCATTTGTTGGTTGACAAGAGTTCTCACCAAAGTGGTCCTCTCATTTTATAGATGAAGAAGCTGACATCTACAAGCGAGAACTAATTTGTTCACCAGCTTTTTGGTGCAGGATCCAGGCCTCAGGCATCTAGCTCCATGCAATCTCTGCTACACTGTTCTGCCTTTTTAAGAGTTATATATATATAAAGATATCTGAAAACCAAAACTCAAATCAAGTTCAAGATTTCTGGTTTCAATTTTTTTATTTGTCTCCAGGGTATTTTTTTGTTAAAGAACCATTCACTGGAAACTTACTTTCAGCCGAGCAAGTTGAATTTTTGAAAATCCTTGAACACCATTCACTGAAGGAACCAGTCGATTATACAGGGCCTAAAAACACAAAACAAAAACAAAACTCACTCAAAGTTTAAGGGCCAATCATGAATGTGGACAATTTACAGAATATGACAAAGTTCATTACATTTATAACCAAAATGTTTGGATTAGAGACCCTATTAAAATTCTTGGCTTATGTAAACAATTTAGACTTAAGTTTTGTCATTTTACTAAATCTAAACTAGATCTGAAATAATGCACATTGTAAAGAGCTTGCATGAAAATATTTCTTGATCTACAGCCTTTTAACTATCAAATTAAAATTTATCTCTATAGCTGCCTTCAACTTCAAGAACTCACTAGGGAGTGGGTTTAATTGAAGGATCAGGACTTTTGAGAAATATGCCAAAAATTCCCACTTTTATCCACATCCTATGTCTATGAGGAACTAGCATCTATAAGGAATTAGCATCTGGTACTGTGTCCCCTGTGTGAGCTACATCTCAGACTGTACACCCTAATCCAAAAAGGAGGTCTGACATGTTTAACAGGGCATTGAGACTAGCTGCCTCTAACATGGGAATCTTAAAAAGAATCCAATTCCCTTAGTACAGACCAGAGATTATACCTGTGGGCAAAACGAAGAGAATTTGGCTTAAAAAGTATAACTAGTAGAATTCTCCCATTAACTTGGCAGTGGTCAGAAACTCATTTGAGAATCTGACTGAAGTAGAATCTCTCCTTGAGAAGGATGGACACATATCTAATTTACAAAATTTTGAATAGGATTTCAGACAATTTGGAGACTCCAAAAGTTTTTCCATGAACGCCTTAATCCGGAACTCCCAGGGTAAGATGCCCAAAATGGCCAATAAGGGGCCTGTCTCACCTTATCTGTTTGAGTGTTTTCATGCAAAATCCTTGCGTCGATAGCGGCAGCCAGCAAATTATTGGCAGCGGTAATGGCGTGGATGTCCCCAGTAAGGTGAAGGTTGAACTAGAAAATGAAATGAAAACATCTAACTTGCTTCCAACTACCATCTGCAGTATTGAAGGGCTTTCTGAATAAACAAAATAATATGCTAATTACACACCCCTACAATGGTTAGGTATGTTTTACAAAGCCTAAAGCAGAAAAACCAATGTGGGGATTTTCCACTTGACAGCGAAGAACAGACTTTCTATTGGAAATCCTTCCTTTTTCAGGTTAAGAGGGAAACAGTTCTGGTGGAGTTAATGATTGGTTTCCTTATTTTCGTTTTCTTTTTTCACGTACTTTTATGTACTGTTTTATAATTAGGAAAATAGTATCATATCAAATGTACTTGGTAGTATGGCAGGGAATAAAACACACAGTAGAAACAGAAAAATACAAAATGAGACAGCCAAAGAAATAGAAAAAAATGTATCACCATCGTAACTTCGTATTTCTGTTATTTTTCTTCTAATCTTAGGCGCACACATGATTACATGTAGAATCAGCATATTGGTAATTTGTTAACTTCTTTCTTTAAAAACATATTGTAGAGATCAATATCAAAAGATATTTGAAAACAACCCACATATTTTCAAGTGTAATGTGACATTTACGAAGAGAGATTTTTGACTTAGCCATTGAAACCTTCAATAAAGTCAGAAGACTGAAAAAATACAGGGGGTGATAGAAGAGAACAAAGCTTTTAAATGAGAAATTAGTATCAAAATGAGAAATTGATATCAAAGACACTTTTAAAATCCCATGTATTTGGAAATTAAATGTCCACTATTAAATAATGGGTGTATCTAAGAAGCCATAACAAGGAAAATTGGAAAATATTTGTCATAGTAGAAAAATGAAAAGAAAATTATCAAAATTTGTTGCATGCAGCTATTTTTGGGGGCTCCAAAATCACTGCAGATGGTGATTGCAGCCATGAAATTAAAAGACGCTTACTCCTTGGAAGGAAAGTTATGACCAACCTAGACAGCATATTCAAAAGCAGAGATATTACTTTGCCAACAAAGGTCCGTCTAGTCAAGGCTATGGTTTTTCCAGTGGTCATGTATGGATGTAAGAGTTGGACTGTGAAGAAAGCTGAGCACCAAAGAATTGATACTTTTGAACTGTGGTGTTGGAGAAGACTCCTGAGAGTCCCTTGGACTGCAAGGAGATCCAACCAGTCCATTCTGAAGGAGATCAGCCCTGGGATTTCTTTGGAAGGAACGATGCTAAAGCTGAAACTCTAGTACTTTGGCCACCTCATGTGAAGAGTTGACTCATTGGAAAAGACTCTGATGCTGGGAGGGATTGGGGGCAGGAGGAGAAGGGGACGACAGAGGATGAGATGGCTGGATGGCATCACTGACTCGATGGACTTGAGTCTGATGGACAGGGAGGCCTGGCATGCTGTGACTCATGGGGTCGCAAAGAGGACACGACTGAGTGACTGAACTGAACTGAACTGATAGCTGCTCAATGCAATTAAATATGATCTGGAATCTTGAATGAGGTATGAAAATAAATAATGGACATCAGCATTAAATTTTGTGAAATTTGAACAAAATCTGTACTTTAGTTAATAATACTGCATCACATGTTAATTCCCTGATTTTTTTTTTTTTACAACACAGTATCTCTTTATGTTGATAAGAGAACCTTTGAATGATTTCAATACCTTCACACCATGAAATTTTTGCACCTGCTGTTATGTCCCTGGATATGTTCCAGTAACTCCTAGTTTACAGTCTATGGAACTTAAATAAAATTTGTATCCTACTGTTGTGTGAAAATTGTATAAATCTTAATTACATTGAACTGGTTTATAGCTTTTCAGGTCTAGTATATCCTTCTACTTCTCTGTATATTCATTCTATTAATTTTTGAGAGTTTGATATTAAAATTCCAACTAAAAACCTTAATTTATCTACTTAAAAAATAATTGTACTATATTGTAGAACTATATGTAACTTTGTTCCAAGTTTGTAATATTTTCTAAGTCTCCTGTAAATGTACTATCATATTTTCATAATTTAAAAAATAAAGAAGCAAAGAAAAAAACATTGTGTAATCATCTTGTTTGTGTATGGCTACTGTTCACAGGGGCTGGATCGTCATGCATATATAATAAAATTTTTTATTTAAGTTCCTTCCAGATTTTCACTTTTGTAAAGAAGCAATCATTTGAAAACACATACAAGTAGCTTTTTTAAAAAGAAATTAATTTCTGAACAAGTAATACAGGTACTCTAGCAGGCACTCTGCTCAGAGCTGAGGATGGATAGACAGAGAAGACACTGGAGGTCCTTGAATTCAAGAACAAACTACCCGTGTTTCACCCACTCAGCTATCATAACATAGCCCTAACTATCTTACACCTCCATTGGCACAGGCACATGACAGAGAAAAGGCTATTTCCATCCTCGACAGCAAAATCCTCAGTTGCTCCCCAGGCCACATTCCTTACGCTGCACCCCCAACCTGGCCCCAGCTCTGAGGATGCCCGGCTTGTGAATATTACTCATGCCCCTGCAGATGTGGGGCCCTGGGCTCTTCTCTGCAAAACCTCGGCCTGTTCGTTCTCATTCCCACCCCCGACATTTAAAGACCAGCCAAAATTTCCCTCCAGTTTCCATGGCGCTGACGTCTCCATGGGTTAAAACAAACAAACAAACAACTATTCCTTCAACAAAAGGCTTTCCAAGTGGTTCAGTGGCAAAGAAACCATCTGCCCATGTAGGAGATGAAGGAGATATGAGTTTGACCCCTGGGTTGGGAAGATCCCTGGAGGAAGAAATGGCAACCCCCTTTGGTATTTTTGCCTGGGAAACCCCATGGACAGAGGAGCCTGGTAGACTACAGTCCATGGGGTTACAAAGAGCTGGACACAACTCAGTGACCAAGCACAGACAGACAGGTTTTTGTCCTTCAGCAAAAACAACAAATACTCCTTAGTGCTGGGCATGCTGCTAAGTGCTGAGGCCTGTGGGCTCCAACTCCCCATGGCCAGGGGACCACAGGGAGGTAAACGTGGAGAAGGAAGAGATGTGTCGGAGGGATGGAATAGAAGCTGGATGTGTGAGCTGGGCAGGGAGGGCAGGAAAGGAAGGGAAAAACCTTCCGGACTTGGAACCAAGAGACCAGAGAGCAGGAATCCAAGGAGCTTAACAGGGTGGAGAGAGAGAGTGTGGTGTGTGGGAAGCTGAGACGGCGGGTGGCTGGGGAACATAGGCACACGGGGACAGGCTATGCCGTGCTGGACAGACAGTGGAGTCCCTGTTGAGACAAACACAGCAGGAAAGTAAGCTGCTCAGACACGGGTTCAGGAAGGCTTCTTAGGACCTGACCCAAGAGGGTGATGTGAAGAGTGGAACTGATGGGACCTGGTCATGGGTTAGATCCAGGGGACCAGCAAGAGTTTTATGCAGGGTGTAAGAAAGTGATCTTGGAGAAAACAATTGACACCATTGCTGCTTTTGGACCATTCTTCCTTGGAACTATGGTCTTCCCTCCATGGGAAATTGGTTTCAGGACTCCCACAGATACCAAAAACCAGACCCTCAAAGTCCCTTATGTCCAGTAGGGTATATTTGTATACAAACATACACACATCCTCCATTATAATCTAAATCATCAGGAGACTATTTATCATAAATACCCAATACCAAGTAAATGTTATGGAAATAGCTGCCAGAGTGCATTAAATTTAAGTTTTGCTTTTTGGAATTTCTGGACAAAATTTTTTTTTTTCCTATTTTCAAGCTGCAACTGTTAAAAACCATGGATGTGGAACCTGGGGATATAGACGGCTGGCTGGATTTGATTTTGCAGTCTCAATCCACAGAGGTGAAGAGTCTAGCCTTCCTGAATTCAGCAAAATAACAGATGGAGATATAGCTCTGCATCCTCTCACCCAGAACCCTGAGGTAGGTTTTGGGACTCAGAATTTTTTGGAATGCAGAAAGGTAGTGTGATGTACATAATCTATTTATAAAGCATTCCAAGCAAGGTCCCAGTCAGCATCCGTTAATCAAAAACAGTATTTCTGCAGAAAAATATATGAATATTTACAACAAGCAGCACAGACAAAATCCACAAGAAGCTCCTAACAGTAAATGTCAGGTTTTGCTCCCAAATGAGTCATGCAAACATTTCTGGTTTTCAAAGCCTTTATGACTTTGGGTTGGAGGATAAAGTACTATGGGTCTATAAGGTTCCAGGAGGGAAAAACAGTGACATAAGACACATATCTCTTTGAAATCTTACCTCCTCCATAGGGATGACCTGGGCATATCCACCACCTGCGGCTCCTCCTAAACAACAGAGCAGGTAGCATTTGAGATGAGTTGCCAAGTACAGCTACACAGGAGCCCCAGGGAAACAGTTCTCCAAACCCAACAGGGAGGGATCTATTCCCAACAGTGAGAAACATTACTGGTATGGCAAAGGAGGACAGAAAGGGGGAATGTTCACCCTATGTCCCACTCTGTAACTGAAGGACTTTGGTCCCTTCGTTTAGAAGAGGGTAAGCATAATACGGGCTTCCCTGGTAGTTGAGCTAGTAAAGAATTCACCTGCAATGCAGGAGACCCCGGTTCAATTCCTGAGTCAGGAAGATCCCCTGGAGAAGGGATGGGCTACCCACTCCAGTATCCAGGGGCTTCCCATGGTGGTGGCTCAAACAGTAAAGAATGTGCCTGCAATGTAGGAGATGAGGGTTCGAACTCTGGGCTGGGAAGATCCCAGGGCATGGCAACCCACTCCAGTATTCTTGCCTGGAGAATCCCATGCACAGGAGCCTGGTGGCCTATAGTCCATGGGGTCACAAAGAGTCGGACACCACTGAGCGACTAAGCATACAGCACACACAAGCATAATATAGCAAATGTTGTTGCCCCAAAATGGGATTATTTCATTAATTATTAGATGCGGCTATGCTTTATCTAAAATGCACATGTGGTATAGACAATCCTATTTGCAAAGCAGAAACACAGACATAGAGAACAAATGTATGGATACCAAGGGGGGAAAGGCGGGGGGTGGGATGAATTGGGGGATTGGCATTGACACACATGCACTATTGATGCCATGTAGAAAATAGATGTTAGTTTCTAACTGAGAACATTCTGTACAGCTCAGGGAACTCTACCCAATGCACTGTGGCGATCTGATTGGAAAGAAGTCCAGCAGGGAGGGGATATACGTCAATATACGGCTGATTCATTTTGCTGTACAGTAGAAACTAGCACAGCATTATCAAGCAACTGCACTCCAAGAAGAATTTTTTAACAATTTTAAAATAAAATGCTCATGAATTTAAGTACCAAAAAATGTTTCCTAAATAAAATCTAGCTGATAAACAGATTTACATATTATAGACTCTATCAGTTTATTTTAGTTAATAGTATATACGATTTATCATAGTGCTTATCCCTCAAAATAGTAAAGTTACCACATTAAAAAGACTTCTCTTTCCTAAAACAATACCTTCTGCATCCATTATTATTTCACAGTTTACCCTATTTTTATATACTATTTGGTCCTCACAACAAATTGGTAAGCCTAGTACTATATGCCTTTTACAACTGTGGCTCGGAGAGGTTATGACTGGCTAAAGGTCACACCGCAGTAAGGAAGATAGCCACAAATAAAACCCCAGCCTTCTTGTCCAAGTCTAGTGTTCGCTGCACTACATAATATATGACATTCTAAGAGTTCTTAAAGTTAGGAGTTATTAATATTTGTAACAGGAATATAAATATAATATTGCTAAACCCCACAAGTACTGAGAACCAGAATTGCGGCAATGAAAGCTGTTACACAGTGAGCTGAAGAATGACTCATGATAAATCGATGAAAAAAGATGAGTGAACATGTAGGAGCCAGATCTCAGCACAGCCGCAGCCACAGAGGAATTTCATCTCATGCCCCAGGCCACAGTCAGCTTCCAGAGCTCCTGCAGCCCCACATGGCAGCTCTGATGAGATGAGGCTTGGGGGCTGACCTAGGGGTCTCTAACTGTTTCGATGGAAAGACCTTTTACCTTGGCGGGGATGATAAAACACCAGTACGGATGGCAGCACTTTAAAACCACTCAGCAGAGAAGGAACTGCTGAAATGGAGGGCTTCTGCTCAAGGCTGGAATCCTGAGCAAAAGCTGGATGGACTACTGTCTGAGTGAGCGAAGGGGTGGGTTTCCTGGGGAGCTCCACTCAGACCTCCTCCTGCAGCTGTCTTGGTGGGGGGACCAAGTCCAGGAGACCTCCACTTACTGAGTGCAGGGAGTTGCGTTGGGGAGTGGGGCGTGCTTGTGGGGACGAAATGTACCAGTTCCACATTTGCTGGTGACGACTTTTGCTCTGAAAAGTATTTATTCTTGTTGCTGTTCAGTTGCTCGGTGTCTGACTCTGTGACCCCATGGACTGTGGCATGCCAGGCTTCCCTGTCCTTCGATGTCTCCCAGAGTTTGCTCTAACTCATGACCACTCAATCAATGATGCCATCCAACCAGCTCATCCTCTGTCCCCTCCTCCTTCTCCCCTCAATCTTTCCCAGTATCAGGATCTTTTCCAATGTATATACTAGCTGTTAAATAAATTACCTTTAACTCCGAAAGTCGGTCCTTGAGAAGGCTGCCTGAGGCAGGCAAAGGAGTTGACATTCAGGTGTGCAGTCAATGCCTGTACAAGCCCAATTGTAACTGTACTTTTTCCTTCTCCAAGAGGGGTGGGTGTGATCCTGATTTGGGGAAAGAACAGTAACTTTAATGTTTTCTAGACAATCTATACAAAATCAATCTATGGTACAAGAACCAAATCGAAGGAGACCAGCAGAGACAAGGCCACACCAAAATCCCTCAATCACTCAACTTCCTTGGACCTTTGTGGTTCATTTACATCACAAAACCCACTTAAAAGTCAAGATACAGATACATTGTACGAAGAGCCAATTAAGAAAAGTTATTTAGTAGTAGTGCCAATAACATTATCAACTTCAGGAAATGGCATAAACTTATCTATCAAAGCGATTTAATAATTAAGCTGATGTCATTTCTTGTTGATGGATAATTTGGCATTTGTTCTTCCAGGGCCATTTACTGAGGGTGTTATGTGGGCACCAAGCCTAAGTCAATGGTCCATACATGGTGAGGTGTAGCCAGACTTGTCCATTAGATGGGATTCTAATGTCCCCACTCATCTGTCTCCTTCTTGCCATCAGTGTCCGTGGCTTTTCTAGCCATGTTTGAACACAAACCAGGCTGGAGGCTCATTACCTCCAGGGTGGCCCATTCATTTCCTGGTGACGTTTATGATTAGACAAGTTCTTTGTCCTAAAGCAGAGATGTTAGGATTCCTACAGACACACTTAGCCTACTCCTCTTCCAAACAACAACCCCTCAAACATTTAGAAGGAGTAAGTCCACAGCCCCTAAACACACTAAGGCAGTCATCTCTGCTCTGGGGGGCTCATCGTTGAGCACACACCCTAAAAAGCCAAATATCACATGTTCACAACTTCACCATATAAGAAACAGGACAGGCGAGTGTTACATTTCCAAGAAAAGACCCATGAAATTGTTCCTTAGCATATACTAATCAGTGCTACAAGTTTTTAAAAAACTTCTTTGGGCTTACAGTTTAGTCTTCTATGAGTTAGAGGGTATGAGCCAAACTGTCTAGGACAGTCAACCACAACAAAACTGACGACAGAGTTTTCTGACCCACAAAATGCGGGGTTGTGATCACAAAGAAGCAACGAAACCATCTCAGACTACCACGGGTATACAATCACTCTTTCAGCAAATATATCTTGAGTAGCACTAAGTCCAGGTTATTAGACCCTGGGGACACAATGATAACCATGTTGGATCCACTGCTGAGCTCGCAGAGCTTATAGCCAATGGGAGATAGTGGTAGTGCAGCGTTAGTTGCTCAGTCATGTCTGACTCTTTGTGAACCCACAAACTGTAGCCCACTAGACTCCGCTGTCTGTGGGACTCTCCAGGCAGGAATACTCGAGTGTTGCCATCCCCTTCTCCAGAGGATTTTCCCCAGCCCAGGGATCAAACCTGGTTCTCCTGCATCGCAGGCAGATTCTTTACTGTCTGAGCTAGCAGGAAGCTCCATAGCCGATGGGAGATATGAAGAGCTAAACCAGCAATTACAATGAATTTGAGAAATGCTGAGACAGGGGAAATGGCAATAAGACTGTTTTGAGAGTACATGGAAGGATGATCTAATTAGATTTGGGACATCAAGGAAGACTTCCTGGAGGAAGTGATATCTGAGACCTGACAAATGAATAAGCAGTAGTCAGATAAAAGTGAGAGTCAGTTTGGGGTAATTCATATCCTAGGTCCTGTGCTTTATATTTACTGGGCTAATTTTTATCTTCATTTGATAAATGAGAACACTGAGGCACAGCAATTTTAAGCAACCTGCTCAAGGCCACACGGATTAATAAACCAGGAAATTAAATCCAGGCAAATGGTCTGATTTCACTAGGTTATCTCTATGGATGGAAGTTGTTATTTACAATGAGTCATATAAAGCATGGGAATGGGGATGACCACTCAGTGAACAAAGCACAGAAGGGATAAAGGCAGAATTGTTAAGAACACTGTCTCTAAGGGAACAGTTAGAAGAAAAGAGCAAAAGGAAATTAAGAATGATAGGGAAGCCTTGACAGGAGACACAGGCGGGACAGGGGAACCAAGGAAGCGGCTGCATCCTCAAATGTGGTTCAGTGATAATCAGTCGCTCGATTTAGCGACAACATAGCTTGTGAGCCCACTGGAATGCTGCTCGGAGAAGCAGAGCTCCAGCCAAAAGCCACAGGGGTCATGATCTTCAAGAAAATGCAGGTCACACGTAGGGTGGGTTAAGTACTCCAGTGGCCTTGATGGCCTGCAAAGGAATACAGGCTTTACTTGAATACAGGCTTGACTTAAATATGTCACATGAAGGATTATATTTTCATCCCCAAGGATAACTCACATCGCTGCTGGAGAGAGCCAAAAGCAGACACGCCCAGAGATGACCTCCCAAAAGTTTCAGCTAACCATCCAACTCTTAATTAGAAACACAGGACTGCTTTGTGTTCTGCCAACTAATACAATTCAGGAAAACCAGAAAGTAGGAAGTATTTATGGGGAGCAATCAAAAGAGGGTTTCAATAAAAATTTTATTTTGCCTCATTCCTACATTTGGCATCAAAATTTGGCTTAATTGTTGTCTCACGCTCTTTAGCTCAGGTTCCCAATGATTCGATTGACTTAGGAAAGAACAAGCGCCATGTTAAGCGAATGTCCTTTTCTGTAAGAACTTTATGGAGAGAGAACTGTTGGTTTGCTTCATTATCTTTCTCTTCTCCTCCAAGGAGATTCACCTGCTCCCTCCCACAGGAATCATTTTGTGCTTATTCTCTAACTTTTCTGAGGGCATTATTACTACAAGTGTGCTGAAGTGAAGGACTATTTCTATTGCATTTCTCTCACGCGTCCAAGCACAGATGAGCAAAACACATTAGGAAAAGAAATGACACCTTTCCTAAGACAGACTGTTCATTGTCAACTACGGTAAACAATGAACTCAAGTACTCTGTGACAATGTGGTGGTGGTGGTGTTTAGTTGCTAAGTCATGTCCGAATCTGAGATCCAATGGACCGTACGTAGTCCACCAGGTTCCTTTGTCCATGTGATGTCCCAGGCAAGAATACTAGAGTGGGTTGCCGTTTCCTTCTCAAGGGGAATCTTCCTGACCCAGGAATCAAACTGCGCCTTCTGCTTGGCAGGCAGAGTCTTTTTACCACTGACTTACCCGGAAAGTCCTTGTGACATTTTGGATTCATACTAAAAGAAGCTTACCGTTTACTCAAAGGTCAAAGAGATTGCTTATGCAGAAAAAAGTCATAAAATTGATCCGTTTCTTGAGATCTAGAATCCTGTTGGACAGTATTATTGCCATTAGCCATGGGTTGAACCGTGAACTCCAAAGATCTTTGCTTAAAGAGGATTTGAATACATATTGCTCATCCCAGGCATCTGCAGGATTTGGAAGGTTTTTTTAAAACCTTTTTAAACCTAATGATAAAAATGGCTAACCATGGTTCACTTGGTTGTGCTTCCCATCACACTTGACTGAGGCCAACAGTTCAAAGTCCCTGGTTGCTTCTAAATATTTTGTTCTGCTCTCCAAGCCATGAGAACAGAAGAAAAACTCACAGATCTTTGAATACTTACCCAAAGCAGAAAACTGAAACTTTAGAAAAGTCAACCGAGTTATTTTTACACTGACCAAAATTGTTTGAAGCATTAAAAGATAAATAAAATCAAATCAGCTATTTAGCACTCTAGAGGAAAAAATAGTGATGTAAAAAGTTTTCTTTAATGTGAAATTCAGCGTATTCACAGATTTGATGCTCAGTCCACGCGATTCAGAGAAATTCTAAAAACTTCTGTATGGAAATCAGTGAAGGATGGATGGAGACCCATACACTTTCAATGCCCTGCAGCTGCACTCTGAGTCAAGTTCTCAAACAAATTCCTTTTCATTAGTGTAACTGGGAAAATATGTAAAACTCAAGAGCCCCTAAGATTCTTTTGGCATTTTTCCCTGAACAATTCCCAATACTTTTCATTTTGTCAGGCAGAGCAAATAAAGTGATGCGTAGGTGTAAATACCATGCGAAGTGTAGCTGATGAAATACAGATGATTCTGATGGAATAAGAAATACTACAGTTTGAAGGATAGCTTTTAAAAACGAATTAATCTGTTTTGCATTTGGGTTATTAATAGTAGAAGATTTTTTTAATCCCACGGTTTTATATTTTAATCCCACTGTTGATATATTTAAATCACATTTGCACATGAATTCAAATGTACAATAACAAATATTTGTTATTTAGATCTATTGAAAAATTACTTGGGTATTTGAATTTTTCTAAAGCATGAGAAAAGACTTACAGTATTCAGGGATAAAAGCAGGACACAAGACAGTATTTATGACATGATTTCAATGTGTAAAAAAGGATACAAGCAGAGATAAAATTCTGGAAGAAAATAGAAAAATTTTGAATACTGAGTAATGAGAGATTGTCTTCTCCTTTTAACTTTTCTTTATGCTAAATTTTTGGTCAATGGAACAAAGTAATTTTCAGATTAAAAAAATACCTTTCAGGAAAAGGAAAAACATTCTCCATTTAATGGATGGGTAATTTATATTTCTAAAGAAGCTGCAACCATGTGTATAATGGCTTGATAATGTTACTTTTCCATCACTGACCTGACCAAAATTAAAGATGATTTTATTTCAAATGAAGTTTTCATTTTAGACTACAAATAAAATTACTGTCTTGCTGTTTTAAACTGATTTCTAGCATGAAGCTATTAAAAGGTTAGATAACAAAGGCAGTTTACACACTTAAGGTATCCCTTGTTGAGTTGATGAGGGGAGTTTTATTCCTTCCTGTCTTATAGAATGTAGTGAGGTATTTATTTTCTAAAAACCATCAAACACTGTGAAAGATGCATATATACATCTCAAAGTCCTACACTCATGGCTTCTTTTTCAATGCAGGTGAAAGGAATACAATTTGGATTTTGGTTCCTTCATGGGTCTTTAAGGGAATTTATATCACTGTTTCAGAAAAAGAACTGTTGATCTCTTGGGGTTAAATCTCTACTTGAGAATTCAGGTTTAATTTTCACTTCCATGTACAACATAGCAGCCAGTCTTCTTCAGCTCAGTGACACAAAAAAGCCAGCAGGGCCAGCATGGAACAACACTCTACTAGGTATGGGCCAACATGCAGAGACAATCCTAGACGGCCAGGCTGGTGGGCACTCTCCGGCATGTGGCTGGAGGCCAGGCCTTGATGGTATGACTTCAAGTTAGGAATCTGATAATGATATCATCAGAGGCTTTGTTTCAGAAATATCAATTCTGTGTTCCCAGTGAAGGGCTGGGTCTTGTCTAGACTTGTGCTTTCATTTCCAATACCGACAAGCTCAAAACAGAGCCACTCCGTGTGGAAAATGGCTGCCTGATTCCTCCTTCATAAACGGAGACTGCATCCTCCTGAGTTTTCTTAATCCCTCCTCTCTTAAGCATGGTGAAAACCCCAGCAAACTTGCCTACCGAGAGCACTTAAAGCCTGGGAGAAGGGATGACAAGTATGAGGATAAGATGCTCAATTTGTTTTGGAAGTTCTTCATGTCTAATAGGGCTTCCCTAGTGGCTCAGTTGGTAAAGAATCTGCTGGCAATGCAGGAGACCCGAGTTTGATCCCTGAGTTGGGAAGATCCCCTGGGGAAGGAAATGGCAACCCACTCCAGCATTCTTGCCTGGAGAATTCCATGGAAGAGGCTACAGTACATGGGATCTCAAAGAGTTGAACACGACTGTGCGACTTTCACTTTTCATGTCTAAGAGTTAATGTATTCACTGTAAACAAAATCTTATCAAGCACACTTCCAGAAAAGCAACGACGACTAGATATTTACTCCAAAATCTTGGACCCAGGAGTCCCCCCCCACCCCCGAGTCAGCTGGCTCCTTCCACAGATCTGCTCCAGAGGGTGCCTCCAATGGGGCCAACAGCTGCTCTTGAAGAGGTTTCCTGAAGCTCAGCTATGGGGACATCAGGGTTGGGGTTCCTAGGTTGGAGAGGATCCCACTAGGACTGGGAATCTAGCCGTCATGAGTCTGGACGCCTGAGAGAGGTTTAAGCCACAAAATGGAGGAGCTGCAGCAAGGTATGAATCCCTAAAAAAACACAGTCACTGAATGACTCTAGCCCTCCATCCCCTTAAGAAAACAACAAGCAAAGAAGACTTAGAAGAGGACAAGGAGTTGGAGGGTGAAGGAGGCGGAGGAAGAAAATAAAGAAATCACTCTACCATTAAAGAGGTGATACTAACGATGCTATCCTGCTTTATTTGTACTTTTATCTCTATTTGCAGGAATGAAAGATTGAGTTTATCTCTAGGGATTTTTTTCCTAAGAACATCATTGGATCAAAGTACAAAGATGTATGCTCATGGTTGTTAATTTCAGCACTGTTTATAATGGCCAAAAATGGGAAACAATTTAAGACCCCATCAATAGAGAACTGGTTAAATAAATTATGGGACATCTCTATGATATTTTCAGACCTTTTTTTCAGCCTCAACACACTCGAAGAATTAGAAACGTGCTGTATTATCAGTGGCTGAGCCACAGCTATGCTTCTCAATGCTGGGAAGATTGTAAAATGGAACCCACCCTCATGCCAGGTATTTTTACCACCATTACCACCACTCCCAGTCTCATCCCCCAGCACACTGAAGAACCTGGATGTGAGCAGCAGCATGTCATGCAGTCATGCAAAATGATAACATAGCTCTACGCTGACTCACATGGAGACAGGTATACAACATACTGTTAATAATCTGCTTGCTTACAGAACAGTGTGTGCAGCATGACTGCATTTATGACGGACTGCATCTGCGTCAAGATGGTCTCAAATGTGAACAGCTGTTTATACTTTCTTGTTTATAACTTTCTGTATTTTTCAAATTTCACAAGTATGCATGATTTTTATAACCAGAAAAAGAGAGCACTTACATGAATGATCAGATATGTAAAAAACAACTCAACTATGAGTCAAGTCCAGTTATAACAGAAATGTCTCTTCCTGTTAATAAATAAGGTTTTGTGCCCCAAGCTTTGGTCTATATATCATTAGTAAGTCAATGCAATGACATTTCAAGACAACAAAGGAATTTATATGGTCTCCTGATGTTCCCTCGGGTCACATTAAATAAATATTTGAAATCCCTTGTTTTCTATCGTTCTTCAGCTAGTGAATGTATTTTTTTTTTAAAGAGGCAAAATAAAGCCAATGCTCCTTCTCAAGAAAACTATGCATTTGCCTTTTTTGAAATGAGTGACATAAATGTAAACAACCCAACATTAATTCTGAAATGCAAGAAAGAGAAATGAGTTTTTATAATGCAAAATCATAAATATTAAGGTTACTAACTGAAAAGTCTGACATCTCACACAAGTATCTGTTCATTTTTCAATGTTATTTCTAAGGAGAACCCAAAAAAGCACACTGTTCAGCTCAAAATATTTTTACTTTCAATTCTTACTTTGATTTTAATCATGAAAAGCAAAATGAAAAATTCAAGGCGGAACCAGGGTGATCAAAACACAGTATGAGAAACAGAAAGCCAAGCCCTGGATTAGGAACTCGTTACACTTTACATTCGGTGGACGGGGCTCATTTGGTTTGCACTGAAAATAAAAAACTTATCTCTCATCAAATGAAGGAGTACCAAGTGAAATGGACAAAATAATGTCAAGTTGGAGAAGAGGATCGATTGGAGGGGTGTGGCAATATAAATAGGGTACAGAGTTTTACAAACGTGAATTCTTAGTAAAAGAGATTTAAAAAATAGTTCTTACCCAGCAACCAAGACGTATTTTCCATCTGCTTGATCCTTTAACCTTTCCAGCAAGGACAAACGTACTTTGGCTTTGCTTTTGCCATAGATTTCAATTTCATCTGCAAGCAATCCTATCTCCTTGGCAAGGATCTCCACAGCTTTTGGAGTCTGTGCTCTCGAAATCTCGATATCACTGGGAGGGGGGAACAGAAGAGGTAAGAGAGTCTGCTCAGCTTAGGTGGTCGCTGCTAGTGTAGAAAACATCCACCCACCACGCCAACAATTAAATCAAATGCCTTGTGGTCCTCTTCGCCAAATAGGATTATGTGCAACTGCTAACAATTAAAGTACATGAGAAAACAGTACATTCCTTTTAGACAGAAAAACAACTCCAAAACTCATAATTTTAAACTTCTGCCCAGGTATAAGGATACACCTCTGTCATAGGAAAGGAGATGGCATATTACAATGTACCCAAAGGCCACCCTTAAAGATAATACCATAATTAGAGCACAAGGTCTTCTATGGGTCATCGCTGAATTCTTCAACCAGGAATACAGGGCTTATTGCATAATGCTTTCCTACTGGGCTAGCCACATGTGTCTCTTGGCAATTCAAATATGTGGAAATGCTCGTGTGTTTCATCTGTGTCCATACTTTTCCTATCGCTTCCCTAGTTCAAGTCCAAAACTGCATTTCAAAATATTTCATTAATTACATAACTGTCGGTAAATGGAACTAGTGCCCTAAAGCTCAACTTCAGACACAGGAAATTTTAGGAACTCCGGAGTGTCGCTGGGCAATGAGGCACCCGTTGTCACTCATATGTGCTCAGCTTCTCAGAAAGCTCCTGAGCTCAGCTGCTTCTCTTATCGGGAGTTTGTCCAATCCACCTGTCTGTGACTTAGTCTGGGGGGCTGACGTCTGAGGGTGCAGCTCTCTCCTGATTGGTCCTGGAGCCCCAGTTCTGGAGCACAGCAGTCTCTCCCCTGGCAGGCTCTATTTTTTCCTGTTGCTACTGCAGACAATCTACTCTCAGTCCTCATATTATCTCGTGTTCTCCTCTATGACCCGTGAAACCTGACCTTCGTGCAAGAAGTCACAATAAACCTACTTCCAACACACACTTGAGCTGGAGAGGGGGAAGGGTGTCTCGGCCTGGATGTGGGTGGAGCTCTGTGACTGCAAGGTAGGTCGCTCAGACAGTAGAATATCTGCCTACAGTACAGGAGAACCAGGTTTGATCCCTGAGTGGGGAAGATCTCCTGGAGAAGGATATGGCAACCCACTGCAGTATTTTTGCCTGAAGAATTCCATGGACAGAGGAGCCTGGTGGGCCACAGTCTATGGGGTCGCCAAGAATGACTGAGCGACTACACACACATCGAACCTCTCCTCCAGATCCCCTAGCATTTGCCTTTCTGGTTCTCCTTCCTGCTTCACTGTCCATGGTCCCACTTCATTTTACCCTCCTGGCTACACCTTTTTTTCTGTCTCTCTCCTCCCACAACCTCCTAAATTGAATAGGCTACTCTTGGAATAGCTCCCAGGTTTTCTCTTCACTAGTTGAAGAGTGACGGTGACATCATTCTGATTTTCTGAGTGATTTATAAACTACTCAGCCTGACTTTCTTTCCCCAGTGGCTCTAGAAGTCAGATTTGCTTAAGCAATTTAAGGGCTTTTCTCCTCCAAGTGGATTTATTTGGATTTGTACAAAGACTTTGGTATACAATTTGGCCGAGTTCTTCTCAATTTTTTTCTAAGCTCTCTGAGAACAGAGTTTATTCATTGACTTCTAAAAATGAAGGTGAGATAATAAAATAAGTAATCAAAAAATATTTTATGAAATAGAACCAATATAGTGATGATTATGCCAAAGAACATTCCTTGGAGTTTATGTATTAATGAACCAGATAACTAAGATGTTTAGTCTATTTGAGGAGTGAAAACATAACTTGGAGGGTTTCACCAGCCTGGTGGGTATAATCGAATCATAGTGGTTGGCTGTGACCAAAGGAAACAGGTCAATTCTGAAAAGCAACTGGTTATCAAGTCAAAAATGAGTCAGTTCCTGGTGGTGTTACCGCCTACATTCTGTGTATTCCAAGACGGCAGGCAGGATCACCTGTTTAATCGCTGGCCTTAAGGGTGCCTCCTGCAGGAACAGGGTTGGGCCAATTCAGTAATAGAGGGGCAGCCATAGGGGATTCACTATGAGGCTAGAAAATTCATCTGTTATCTATCTGGCTGAGACAGCTTATCCAACGAACTGTTCTAAAATCACATGCGGAGACTGTCCCACAGTTTGTATTTCCAAATTCATACAGAGGGAATATGTAGCTTTCACTTCATTAACTATCACTCAAGAAAATATCCATCTGGACTGTCCCAGAGTGTCCCCGTCAGAGAGCAGATACCACTATGTTCTGAAGAAAGCAGAGCTCCACTCCCAGGTGGAATAGGGATTGGTTTGGTTAGTCACTTACCCCCAGCATAGAAACCTACAAGGCCCTTCAGACCAAGCTGACTGTGTGTGTTGGGCATCTCTGACACTGAAAAGCATATTCCAAAAAGTACCATATTTTGTCAAATCTAAGGTACCATCATTTTAAGAAAAAACACTATCACTGAATACAAGATACATCTTTGATAGGAAGATGCATGCTGATTTCAGAGGTATGAAAAAAATCTACATCTTAGAATTGATAGAATACAGTAAACATGTTCACTATTATTTAATTTTGGAGGAATTAAAGGACAGAAAAAAATCAGTGCAGCAATTTGATCAGAGAATGCTATCTACCATCAAAGCCATAAGACCATGAGTTTTGCCCCCATCCAGTAGATAACTTTGGGTATCTAAGGTGAGCTGATGTCAGTATAAACGAATCACCCGAATACCTTGGTACAGGGGACAGAGGCTGAAGTTTCAAGCAGTGAAGTCTCCATCTGCGGTGCTGCTGCTCACGGAGCCATCTCCTTCCGCTGCTGACCATGTTCTTTAATAAGGGTAGGAAGGAAAGGGTGTTAGACAAGTAAAAGCTGATGGCTTGTGAATCTAAACTATGAAAATACCAAGCATCATTCAGGGATACTGTGTCATGGAAAGGAACAAAAGTTGCAAAATAATCCAAGTGGGCCTCAGGAGTAATTTTACTCACATGTTATTAAACGTGTAGGTTTTTCTTAAAAAAAGAAAATGTGAGATCCCAAGTACTATTTTAAAAACTTTGTATTCATTAACTCAAAAATTCTCAAATAACTGGGTCAGACAAACCTGAATCCGCAGAGCGGCAGCAAGGAGACTCACATCTTTGGCGATGGGACTAATACCATGGACGCCAGGAGAAACGCATGCAGCCTTCCCTGGGGAAAGAAAACAAAAAGACTTTCAGCATATCATCATTTGTAGCACATCTTTGGTGATGGGACTAATACCATGAACGCCAGGAGAAATGCATGCAGCCTTCCCTGGGGAAAGAAAACAAAAAGACTTTCAGCATATCGTCATTTGTAGCCTACTGTTTTTTCCCTGTAAAATGCCAGGATGATGAATGACGTTCTCATTTTCAACCAAGGAAATGAGCATGTCATGGCACAGCTACAGGTAGTAGGTTACCAGCTGGGTCCTGGCATAGCCTTGGGGTTACCAATTGGGCCACAGATTTAGAGTTTGACTGGATTAAAATCTTGCCTCTACCTCTTACTGGCAATTGTGACTTTGGGCTTGTTAATTAATGTTGTTCAACCTTACAGAGTTTTGTGAGAACTGAATGTGATATGGTATGTAAAGTATCTGGCATATATGTATATTTAAACAATACATATAAAATCAAAGCAATTCCATGTATGATTCAGTTCAGTTCAGTCGCTCAGTCGTGTCCGACTCTTTGTGACCCCATGAATCACAGCATGCCAGGCCTCCCTGTCCATCACCAACTCCCGGAGTTTACTCAAACTCATGTCCATTGAGTCAGTGATGCCATGCAGCCATCTCATCCTCTGTCGTCCCCTTCTCCTGCCCCCAATCCCTCCCAGCACCAGGGTTTTTCCCTGGTCATCTTCGCATGAGGTGGCCAAAGTACTGGAGTTTCAGCTTTAGTATCAGTCCTTCCAATGAACACCCAGGACTGATATCCTTTAGGATGGACTGAGTGGATCTCCTTGCAGTTCAAGGGACTCTCAAGAGTCTTCTCCAATACCACAGTTCAAAAGCATCAATTCTTCGATGCTCAGCTTTCTTCACAGTCCAACTCTCACATCCATATGTGACCACGGGAAAAACCATAGCCTTGACTAGATGGACCTTTGTTGTCAAAGTAATGTCTCTGCTTTTTAATATGCTATCTAGGTTGGTCAAGTATAAAAAGGAAGATATAAATGCCTACAGAATAAGCCCAGATAAAGTGCTGTGTGACAGATCAGGCTTTGTAAAATCCTTGTCCTAAAAGTGACAGAGCCGGGCTCAGAAGTAAAGAATCTCTGTGCCCAGTGCAGGAGACACAGGTTCGATCCGTGGTCCCAGAGGATCCCACACACCGTGCATGAAGCAACTAAACCCATTTTCCACAACGACTGAGCCTATGCTCCAGAGCCTTGGAACAGCAACTGCTGCAGCCCATGCACCCTAGAGCCCCCCGTGCTCTGCAACAAGGGAAGCCACCACAATGAGGCACTTGCCTTTTGCAACTACAGAGTAGCTCCCACTCACTGCAATTAGAGGGAAGCCTGAGTAGCAACAAAGACCCAGCACAGCCCAAATGAAATAAATAAATGAAATTATTAAAAAAAAATGACAGAGCCAATTGTCCATCAAAGCTGAGAAATGAGGATTTCCTTCGATGATCCAGTGGCTAAGACTCTGTGCTCCCAATGCAGGGGGCCCAGGTTCAATCCCTGGTCAGGGAACTAGATCCCGTAGGCCATAACCAAGAGTTTGCATGCCCCCACTAAAGATCCCAAGTGCTGCAACCAAATAAAATGTTTTTTTAAAAAATGGAGAAATTATATTTTAGGATATTAAGTTTGAGGATTACCTGGATTTCAAAATACAGAGAAGCAGTTTATAAGAATTCTACTGTGGTTGGCACTTAGGAAGTTTGTGAAATGTAAACAGACATGTAAAAATGCTTTAGCCTATGCTGTTAACAGTAAACTTTCTGAAGTAAGAGACTATCTTATTCTTTTTTGGACCATTCTACTCTTAAATTTATCCATTTTCCTGCCAGTCCTTTGCAAAAAAGAGCACATAACACTTAAGAGTAAGTGTTTGTGATGTTCTATTGTCAAATGTACTAAGTGTGTTAGAAAATCATATCCCTCATGTATTGTTTAAAGAGATTAGCAACACTTCAGTTTTATACAACATATTTAGGTAAAAGCCAAGAGTCTAGAGAATGAGAAAGACCTGTTTTGTTGGAACCACTAGAGATCTGATCTAAAGGTCTTATCCAACCCCTATGGAAAAGAAATATGCTTCCCTCATTCTTACCTGTACCTTTAAATGATGGGGAAATAAGAAAAAGTTGCATTCAACTTATAAATGGATGTTCCATGAGTATAATTAGGAATACCCATGTGAATGAAGATTACTTCATTACACAGTGAACAATTTCACACTCTTAGCTATGTCTTGCATACAATAGAACACAGCTAAAATCAAGTAAGAGTTTTAAAAGACAACATAAAAGACACACATATCTCAAACTTTAGAAGACTCTTGTAGGAACCAGCATTTCTCATTTTAAAGAAAGTTATTTGAATTTCAGTAATGCTTTAGTGTATTATTTGCTTTTCCTTCTACTATATTCCAGCCAATAAAATGAAGTGTAATTTTTAAATGAGAAAAAATCTAAGATGGATAGCTCAAGTTGACTGAGTCAGAAGCTATTTTTTTCTTCCCTATGGTATACTTCCAACCTTTTCTATCATAACCACTGGGCTGCTTTTGTAGCAGGAATCAGTGCAATCTTAAAATGGAATGGAAAGTTCTGAATCTGGAGAAACTGAAGCAATTAAGATGGTAACTCAGGGAATCTAGAATACATGGTTAATAAATTTCTTGACTAAGGAGACCCAAAAAAGGAAATCATTGCCTCACCAGCCCCACTGCCTATGTAGAGGCCAGGCCCCACCCGGAGGGCTGTCCACACTCCGTCTGTAAGCTGAGCAGGGCTCCCAAACCAAATGGCTTTTTTCACTTCCCACTAACACTCCCCATTAACTCACAGCTCCTTCCTCCAGGGATAAATCACGAATCCCTTTAAAAGATGGCCTTTCAATTATCATTCTTCTTACAGTAACCAAACTTGCCACAATGAGAAAATTTAAGGCTAAGGTGTTATAATAGTTTCCCTGGAAATTAGAAGGGACCTTTTCAAATAGGAGCTGCTTTGAGACCACCCTGGGACTCTCAGCAACTCTGATTAGCCTGAGTCCTGGGATGTAGCCCCCTGACTCCACTCTATAGAATCATGTTTGCTTCAAATGATGCTCTCTCTGAACTACTCTGACCCATTAAGTTTCTATTTTGACACTCTTCTCTGGGCCCCAGACCAGTATCTCTTTTATCTCATTTGGTATATTAGAAACTAAGTCTGAATATTAGGTACACAATGGTTTTGCTGAGGATGAATTTTGACCTTTAGTGCGCAGAGCATTACAAAATCAGAGCCCATTTCTTTCATTTGAAACAATGTTTTAGAAAATAAAATTCTTGTACCTAGACAACTGAACCCAGCTATGGCCCTATTTTCAATCTAAACATGAGACTTATGCCACAGAAGAGGGACCCAATCCAACAAGTTAGGTGTAATTGTTTTCCAAGCACTGCCTCTGGGCTATTAGCCATCATGAAAATCTCTCTGGGGATTACGTATTCAATAAAATGCCCCTATAGAATTACCTCATCATAAATCACCCCATCCCATCTATTTTTACAAGGAGGAGAAGGGGAACCCTGTACCATTAAGATGACCAGGAAAATTTCATTATAAAGCCCTGCCTTCACCCAATTATAAGTATATTGAACATTCTTTTCCTCTTAAGTTGAAATAAAAGCAACTTTCTTTTTAATAATGCTTGAAAAAGGTCTTCACTTGCTTCAAGTGGAAAATTATATATAAAAGAGGGAAAAGCCTTTCTTCAATTTATTCAGAGATTAAATTCTCATACTTATCAAAGTTGTTAAAACAAAAACTTCTGACTACTGAGAAATGAAATGCTATTATAAATAGTGCCGACTGGAAAACGTTCATCTGTTTAATCAGCATAGTGTTTTTCATCTTTGCCTCTGCCTTGTCAGCCCTGTTTTTTTAAGTGGAGAACAAATTTAAGGAAATGTCTTTATATCTGAAACTAACTTAAAACTGTAACCAGAGGATAATTCTGAATCCATGTTTAGTCACTCATTCAACATAGTATTTACTAAGCCCTTCCAATGTGTCAGCTAATATTCTGGGCACTCAAAAATCAATAAAACTTCTACTATTGGACCAGATAAACTAAAAATAAACTGCAATCTGTCTACATACAGAATCATTTTTTCCCCCTAAAGAGAATTGTTACACCAAAATTTAATGTTTTTAAAATACCTTTAAAAAATAATGATCTTAAAAAAAGAAACATATTAGAAATAAGGCACCATTTCAACTGTAAAACATACGTCAACCTTCATGTAATTGTAGGGCTCACAGGATTCCAAAAGAACACTGAAATCAACACTCCTATCTCCAACCAGGGTTGTGCCAAAATCACCCTAACATAAAAACTCTAATAAAGAACAGCAAGTAAACACTGTAGCAGGGAAGCATGCCTTAAAAAAATAACAATAAAGTCATAACTGACTTTCCTGATCCCACTAGGATTCTGAGCAAATTAAAACAGGGCATGGCATTGGTGGTACAGTGGTGAGCAGAGTTGCCCTTCTGAAACAGTGCACATATGCTGTGAATGGGCTAAGCATTTTTTTCTTTTCAGGAAAAAAAGTTACATCCACAAACTACATATATTTCAAAGAATTGAGTATGCTTTCTATTTATTAAAAAAAAAAAAAAGCCATTACTTCCATTTCACATTATATTGTACCTCTAATTGCTTCATTCATGTGTGTGTTTGTGAGCTGAGTACATCAGCATTCTGAAAAATTCCTGAGCATCTTCCCTTCAAAACACCCCAAACCACCTTGTCCCCTTTAGCTCCAAGGGGCTTTTAATCTGATTGGTCAATTCTGGGAGGAGTTACATCTCCTAAATAGTTAAACGAATTTCAGTAAAGCTTTTAGCATATTCCTTTCTTTTCTATTATGCTCCAATACAATTAAGTTTAATGCTTTTTTTTTTTGTGGAAACATGTAAAATGGTCATCCCAAGATGACTGAATCAGAAGTTTTATTTATTTTCTCCCTGATACTATTATCTATGTCACTCTGTGTTGTGAGGCTGCCTAAGTTTCAAGGTCTAGAACGCCTGTACTTGTAGAGACTTCTACTCCTTTTGGTTCGAGCTTTGACCCGCTTTGGGGGAAAAGGAAAAAAAAAACACCATCCTCTTGGACAGCTCAGTACAGCCCCGCATTCCCACCCCATGTTGCAATTGGGAGCCACAGCAACAAGGAAGGAAGGTTCTGCCTTCCTCTGCCATTGTCTCTTGCGTACACAGGTCATGGGACTTGAGAGGGTGGGCTGGGTGTGGTCCAAAGCTTTCACAGCCTGAGTGTCTTCCTGTGAATAAGAAAAAGGTCCGCCCGCTGGATCAGCTCCTACTGGCCCCCTGGGTGGGCATCCTGGCTCTCTCACAGCCTCAGCTACCCTGAGAGTGACCCGATGTGATCCAGGACTTTCCTGGATCCCTGAGCAAATACCATCAAATACTGCCACCCATCCCAAGACCTCTTCTGTTTCTAAGGGTGACTTTCCCAGCATTCTGAATTGACTCTGGGGCTCCAAGAAGGGCTTGAGGGGTCACTGCAAAGGGAAATTATGGACACAGGGGAGCTGGTCTCCATTCCCCTCCTTCTGGCAGCTGTGTTTTCATCTACTTTTATGTGTTGAAGTTCACCTAAGATTGCTTTAGGAGAAAGCATTCTGCTGTTTTAGAAAGACTGTGAGAAATACTATTCCTAGTTTCCCTCACACATGTACAAACTTGCCTGCTGTAGGTCACAACTGACTTGTCTGCTTGATGCTAGAGGACAGCAGGGGACATTTCAATGAGGGGGGAGGCGGGGAGGTGGCTGCTACTGCGACTGGCATCTTGGTTGCTCTTTGCCCGACAATATGGTTCCAATATAAGTAACTGAAAAGGCGGTCACCTTAACTGTGTTCCTATGTTGACAGTGACCATCATTTCAGGAACATACTCTTTCTGAATAAGGTTAACCTTGCTCATAGCAATCTCGCCTGTTTTGATCGTGGCCTGGCACCAATCTGAAGCCATTTACCTGATAGAAAGTCATGCGAGCAGTTGAAAACAGTAGTTCCCGGTTGAATCCAAGAAAGGGGAATCTCTTCTGGCTTGGGTGAGCCCAAGACCACAATGTCAGCCTCCTGTAGCTAGAAGGAAAAAAAGAAATACCATACATGTTTTTAACTGTAGCATAAAGATGTGACAATCAGCATCAAATGCCTTCCATGTAACAGATGACAATCACAGTTTCAGAGGTCAGCTCCTCACTGATGTACTGATAGAATCACTTTACTAACAAATGAACTAAGTGCACACTGAACGTGATTATCACGCCCTGGAAAGGAAGCTTTACAAATTTCTTCCAGGTAGTCACCCCAGCATATAAAATGCATGCTGAGTCACTTAAGTCGTGTTTGACTCTTTGTGACCCCATGGACTATAGCCCACTAGGATTTTCAGTCCATGGAATTCTCCAGGCATGAATACTGGAGTAGGCTGCCATTCATTTCTCTGGAGGATCTTCCCGACCCAGGGATCAAACCTGTGTCTCCCGCATTGCAAATGGATTCTTTCACCACTGAGCCACCGGGGAAGCCCCAGCATAAATACTGTGTGTATTTTTAGCACTGACACATTTTCACCACTAACTGGAATACTGAGAAAAAGGCTGAGGTCAAGGAAACTGCACAGCTGGGAGGAGGAGATCGCACTCTGTGCAGGGTAACACATGAAGCATCCTGACTTAGGAGAGAGATAGAGCTGGTCTAGAAAAAAAAAATCTCATTTTCCTTGAGGTCCTGGTTATAGTGTCTTGTCAAACTGCTTTGCTTTGTTTTGTTTTCTCAAAGAAAAAGGTTGGAATGCAACCCCTTCTACAAAAGACACATCTGCCCTGTTTGTATTTTGATAACACAGCGCTGGAGGAACATGTCTGGTAGGACAGTTCTGAAGAAGGGTGAAACATTAGCTCTGGCATCAACAAAGGAATGACCACCTATCCCAGTACCAAGTAAGCACCTGATAACTTCAAACTGGATCCATATGTGGAGGGACTGAGCTGAAGAAGGAATCCCAGACCCGTGGGGAAAATAGTGACAATTACGCATGTCAGCTCATAAATACATGAGGTGAGTGTCATTATGCCCATTTAATTGACAAGTAAACTGAGACTGAGGAGTGCAAGAATCTCAGTGGTATATCCCGTCTTCCCAGTGGACCCAGCCTTGGAATATACAATACTGCTGAGGCAGAAAGAGGGAGGCTGACTGCCCTCCACTTTCCAGTACTGACAACCCTTCCATCATTGCTTTTGCCAGACTTCAACACCCTGCAACTGAAGGCAGACTCTTCAGAATCAAACAGATAGAAACAGAAGACAAAACACAAAAACACCCCCACTGCTCCTACCCTCACACATCCATCTGAAAGCCCAGGAAGTGAGCCGGCTGCAGGGGCCCTCATCCACTTTCAGCCTGGACATGCGGATTGCTGAGAGGTCCAGGCAGGTCCAGGCAGCGTCACAGTGCTTCAGGGCCCAAACAGCATTACAGACTCGGCTAAGGACTCTAATGCTGGGCAAGAGGCTGCCTCAGCTAGAGTCTTAGGAATCTTGAAAACAAAAAAGCCAAGACCTAGAGCAGCTCTGAGCTCCCTTGATAAAGAAGCAGGGTGAAAATTTAAACGCACATCTTGTCAAGAGCCAACAAAGCCAATCCTTACAAATTAACATCCCAGAAACACCCGTCAATCCGATCATGCAAATCGTGCTCATGCTTAGTTGCTCAGCTCTGTCTGACTCTTTGTGAACCCACTGACTGTAGCCGGCCAGACTCCTCTGTCCACGGGATTTTTCTGGCAAGAAGATGGGAGAGGGTTGCCATTTCTTTCTCCAGGGGATCTTCCTGACCCAGGAGTCAAACCTGCATCTCCTGTCTCCTGCATTGTAGGCGGATTCTTTATCCACTGAGCCATCGGGGAAGCCCGATCACGCAAATAGGGCACAGCAATGACTGAGTACCACTAAGGACCCAAATGCTTCTCAGTTTTTAAGGTGCTCACTGTTTATCAGCATTACCCTTTATTAAGGCACAGCAATGCGTCAGTATTAACCACATCCAAAAAGAGGTCCCTACTGGAAAAACCACAACAGTGTGAACACAAATTAAGAGGCTTACAGCAATATTACCAGCAAGGAGATCAAACCCATCAATCCTAAAAGAAATCAGTACTGAATATTCATTGGAAGGCCTGATGCTGAAGCTGAAGCTCCAATACTCTGGCTACCTGATGCAAAGAACTGACTCAGAAAAGACCCTGATGCTGGGAAAGACTGAAGGCAGGAGGAGAAGGAAACGACAGAGGATGAGATGGTTAGGTGGCATCACCAACTTGATGGACAAGAGTTTGAGCAAGCTCCGGGAGTTGGTGATGGACAGGGAAGCCTGGCGTGTTACAGTCCATGGGGTCGCAAAGAGTCAGACACGACTGAGCCACTGAACTGAACCGAGTGCGTTATGGTCACATGGGTGGGTTCTCAACAGATGGCGCTGAAAAGCAGCTAGACTTGTAGGTGCTTTTGTTTTTAGGGGAAAAATGTGTCCTTATGGAAAGGGGATTTTAAATCTCTGATAAGAAAACATATGGGATTCCTAGGTGGCACTAGGGGTAAAGAATCTGCTTGCCAATGCGGGAGACACAAGAGACGCAGGCTTGATCCCTGGATCAGGAAGGTCCTCTGGAGTGGGAAATGGCCACCTGCTCCAATATACTTGCCTGGAAAATTTCATGGACAAAGAAGCCTGGCAGGCTACAGTCCATAGAGCCACAGAGAGTTGGACACAACTCAGCGACTAAGCAGCAGCAAGAAAATATACGAGTTCCTTTACCACTGCAGACAGTCAACCACAGTAAGACTCGAGAGTAACGCAAATTGTTTAACACCTGTTGTAAGTGATCAGCAGACAAGAAACGCCATTTCCACATTCAACGGTGGCAAACACAGAACATGTTAAACTATCTACAGAAAAGGAGTTAATATGGACAAGACTGCAATGCTCATTTTGGAAAAAGCAAGGATCACAGGTTCACTCGAGTCCCCTAAGAGAGCTTAGTTTCCTACACGTGGTATCTTCGGTACAACCTGTTCTTTTCATTACCTATAAATCTCAGAAATCTCATTCCGACCCCTTAACTGCGTACCTAGACTCAACTCAAAAGCGGGCTGTGCGAATAAGCAACTGGAGGACAGTCAATCCCCAGAGAAAAGACGAATATCTCCTCCTATCTCCATTGCAATGGAGATGCTAATTCTTTCTGGAAAGGAAAAGTGCTAGATGCTTAAATCAATAAATAAGCCACAGAGGCCCAGGCAAGGTTTTTTTTTTTAATGAGCTACAATTCAAGGAGAATTATCATCTCACTGGCTGTTTCTACTTTCTTCCTCCCTAATGGGAAGGACCTCAGCCAAAGCCTGGCTTGAAACTTTACTCATAACAAAATATTGCCTTCTCTGCTGAGGCCTGAGGGGAAGCAGCTTAGAGTGTACCGCCCACTCCCCAGGCGGAAGACCAAATGTTAAAACAATCGCCAGACACAGATATGCAGGCATTTAGCGTGGAGCACACGTGGGAATGCTGGAGGGTTTAGATACAGTGAAAACTATTTTTCTTGAAGTTTTTCTTTTCAAGGGGTGGAAGTAGGGTTGAAAAGTCTCAGAATATGGAGGGGGAGAGAGAGGACGGATAGGAGAGAGAGGACTCGCAATGTTATAAGGAACATCATCGTTTCATACTTAGCTAAGGAAATGCATTTTTAAAATGGAAACTACAGGAAAGACAGCCACACATTCCTGGCCAGACGAGAGGAATTTATCTTCTGCTATCAGTGATTTTATAAGGGCATATATGAACCTTAGGTACGGGGTTTGTATGCATACAGAAAGCTGGGATAGGTTTTAAAAGAAGAATCGTGATTGAACTACCTGAGACCTAACAAACCTGCTTCTACATCCTTCAAATGTTATGGAGAGAGTTCTGTAAACAAAGTTCAAAATGAAGAGCATCACTTTTGAGAAAATCAGCTGGTGCTCTCTCCAGCCAATGACATGCTTCTGAATTTACACTGACTGGAGAGAATGAAAGAGATCCAGGATTCTTCAGCGAATGGACTCATTCACCTGCCATCTCCACTTGGGGCAGACACTGAGGTTGCTGAGGATCAGAAAATAAAGATCCCAGACTACAAGATTTGAGAACTAGGATCTTCCCGATGAAGGGGCAGGACAAACCACTGAACTGCGGAAAAGAAACACTCTATTTCTAGGTATTTTGCCCATACAGTTGGTAAAATACTTAAAAAAACCGGCTAATGTTTAATATCCAGCAGTCCCCATGCAATGGCCTGGCAGCTGTCACAGTTAAGTACAGGGTGGGGTCTCCAGGGAAGGAGGGGTCCCCAGGGAGGAAGGGTGGGAGGTGATCTGGCTCTTGTTCTTTCACTTTCAATGAACTGGGACACTCTGCGGTTAGTGCGAGCCGCCAAGAGGCTTTATAGATCACATTATGTTCTGCACAAGAGTCTTCACAGTGCTCTGTGATGACAGTGGGTGTCTGTGAAATCTCATGGGGCCTGGAGGCCCCATGACTGTCTCATGGCAAAGTCCTAACGAGAGTGAGGTGTTTTTTTTTTTTTTTATGAAAACTCACTTTCTTTCAATAAAGGCCTAATTCTTGAATCTGCTGGCCTTTTCCTGACAACAGATAAGCAGCTGTCAGACTGGGCTACCCTGGCTGCCCTCGCTGCATCCGCTGTGTTTTAGGACGATGACGCTGGAGGCTGGATTGAGAAGGGCTTGGGGGAGCTGAGAGGGAAAGCATGGTACAAGCAGCAGGCAGAGGACACCTCTGTAGGAAGCCGGATGCCTGGAACCGAGAAAGGAAAGGAGGATGGGGATGCAAGGTGGGACTCCCCAGCATCAGAGATGTAGCTAAACGCTGAGGCTTGGATAAGATCTCCGAGGGAAACAGGTAGAACGGGAGGAAAAAGGTGTCTAAGGCATCCCTCAGAACTCATCTTAAATGACAAAGGAAGAGGAAGAAGTGACATGACTCTGGACACGTCTGGTCTTCCTGACCCAGGAGTCAGCGGAGGAGGACTGGGTTGTCTCAAGCAGCCTCAGCGGAAAGGGTGTTGTCGACCAGTTCCAAATGATGCCCAATGGCTCAGCAAGCCAAAAGCAATTAGGAACCCTTCAGTAACTTTATTATAGAAGTGGGCATAGGCAACCATGCCTGGGCAAAATCTGCCCTTTGAGTCCAGTGTGTTCCCTCCCTATGGTGATTTCACTGAGCCAGTGAGCAGTGGTGTGCTTGAGGGTTTCAACCCTTTGCAACCCCAGGGGCTGTAGCCTGCCAGGCTCCTCTGTCCATGGGATTTCCCTGGGAAGAATACTGGAGTGGGTTGCCATTTCCTCCTCCAGGGGATCTTCCCGACTCTGGGGTCAAATCTCAAAGGGTCAATAAATAACCTTCCTTTTTCTCAAAAATTCATGTCTTACCTTATCATTTAACATACTTACTGCTCAACATATGAGAAGAGAGTATCAAAGACAGTCAGTTGTGTCCCAAATGATAGAAAAGACAGTTAATCCCTCTTCAAGTTTACTTGATTCTCACATAAATTATGATGGATGATAAAAGGAAAAGGCAACCTCAAATCCAGTAATGGACATACTTTGAAGGATTCATCCAGAAAAACTCCCTTTCTCATACCCTAGGAAGAAATAAAACTAAAAAGTAAGGCTGAGAAAGAGAGAGTGTGTGTTCACACCTGTGTGTGTGTATTTGTGATGAGAGATAATCTAATATGATAGAGACACACAAGCATGTAGCACAAAAATGTGTAAGAGATCAAGTTATGGTACCCAGATCCACAGGAAGTGAGCCTCGATGCAGAGGCAGAAGAGCCTTGTGATCTATGCTGCTTCTGTGCTGTTAATGTGAACTGACGCATAACAGTGGGTAATTCAGCACTGCACTTCCTGCCACACTTGCGCTTTCTGATTCTGAACCTTGGGACGCACATTAACAGATTCCTGCATGCTACTTCCCTGGAGTAACTCTCTGGCCTCAGTTGCCTCCTCTGAGAAGTGAAGAAACTGCACTTGATAGAGAGGAACTGAGGTGCAGAGGAAGAGCCAGCAGGGCGGGGTTTCAAGACCTGGATTCAAGTCCAGGCTGTGCTCTTGTCATTGATGACCAGGGTCGAGGCACTGCACATAACACCTTATTTTCAGGGTGCAACGCTAATAAGAAAATACATGAAAAGGCTTTGAAAAATGAAATCTGTACCCAAAAGAAAGGTGTTCTATCATTATAGACTAACTGCGTGTGTGTGTGCTAAGTCGCCTCAGTTGTGTCCGACTCTGAACTCTATGGACTGTGGCCCTGGGGCTCCTCTGTCCATGAGATTCTCCAGGCAAGAATACTGGAGTGGGTTGCCATGTCCTCCTCCAGGGGGTCTTCCCAACCCAAGGATCGAACCCAAGTCTCTTAAATCTCCTGCATTGGCAAAGGTGGGTTCTTTACCACTAGGGCCACTTGGGAAGACTCATAGAATATGCAAAGACCTACACGTTGGAGTACTCTAATTCTACACCCTTAGGAAGCATTTATGTTGGAAGAGTGAAACATGGAGTCAGGCTCTGCTGATGGTGTGGACAGGCAAGCAACGATGATCCACAGGCAGACAGGAGGTGATGCCACTGGCCTGTTCCCTGCAGAGACACAGCATGGAGCCCTTGCTCTTTTATGCCAAGTTTCAATAGATTTGCTGATCCTTTTCTCAACACTGCTAAATATAAATGGCCTGATTTGGCGGCTTTTCAAAAGTTCTATTCACCGTCTTCTCTGGTGTTAATAAGTAACACAATGATCAGGCAGAAGCAAGAGTGAGAAGAAAGGGAGCTGACAACCAAAGGTGTTTTTCAATCCATTAATAGTGAAAACAGAGAAATTCAGGGGCCTACATTATCTAGGTCACTTCATCACACATTACTCAATAGCCTCAGTATTTACTTGGCACAAGATCTGTGGTGCCCTGGGGTCAGTGGTATCTCCTCCACTCACCCATTACACAGGGCTAGGGTCAGGGGAGGGACTCATATCAATAAGGCTAGAGTGCGAATTCACACAACTGACCAGGGTGGCCCCCACCCTGCCCTCTCAAAAGGGTAGACACATCCCTCCTGGAGAGTGAGCCTGCAAGGGTGGTGACAAGCTCAAAGCTCAGGGAAGAAATGGCTTCTTTTTCTTAGGGAGCTATCTGTGGGATTAGTAAGAGTGGGGATAAAAAAATGGTGAACTCAACCCAAGTCAAATGTCTTGGACCTTGGTCCCTCTGATGTTCCCCAGCCCAAGCTGTTGGATACTTTGGGGTTTCAAAGATTATCAGACATTAGGAAATTTCTCTGGTGGTCCAGTGGTTAAGACTCTGTACTTCCAAAGCAGAGAGCACACAGGTCTGATTGCTGGTTGGGGAATAAAGTTCCCTTATGCCGTGGGGTATTTAAATAAATGTTAAACTTGGAAGGTCATTTTAAAGATTGGGTTTTGTGACTATCTGGAATAAGAGCTGACATGAGACAATGGCTAAAAATATTGGTTGTACTGCCACCGCTAATGTTTTAAAATTATATATATATTTGCTCAGTCTCTTTACTTCTCTGAGCCTCAGTTTCCTATCTGTCATATGGGAAGAGTGAGAGTCCAGCCTAATAGGATGGCTGCAGAATCAACAAGGTAACATGAGTGAAGGACAATCCTGGTTCACTGTAACCCCTAACTCAGTGATTATTCAATGTCCTTACTGCCATTACCATATGTTACTGGTTTAAAGAGCTGGAAGAGAAAAAGATCTGTCAACTGAGAATTCTATATCCAGCAAATCTGAACTTCAAAAAAAAGAGGGGGATGGACGTCCCTGGTGATCCAGTGGTTACGATTCCACCACAGGGAGGAGGGGCTCCATTTCTGGTTAGGGAATTAAGATCCCACATGCCATGCAGCGTAGCCAAACAAAGGAAAAAAAGGGAAATTTTAATACATTTGCATATTAAAAAAGTAGGAGGAGTTCATTTGCCCTTAGACCTGCTCGACAAGAAGTGGAAAGACACTAGTTAGGTAACTCCGAGCCATGTGAGGAAACACAGATCTCCAGAAAAGTCAGTGTTCTTTACAGTTGTAATTTCCTTCCTGATGTAAGACAAATGTATTACAAGTTGTATTAAAAAAAAAAAGTATAGAAAAAAGAAAAAGCACTCATGTAAATGGCTAATCTAGTCCAGTTTAAAAGCTAACGTTTCCCCACCAATCTTGGGAAAAGAGTATTTTTTCAAGCTCTCCTATGTATAATACACATATATCTAGAATTTCCCAATTCACTTTTTAAAGCCTTTTGTAAGGCATGCGATGTACTGAATAAAGTGGAAAATGATTCTGATAATTTAACTTTTGCTCAAAAAGCTTGGCCTACTTTGATCCTTCAAGTGTGAAAGACCTATATTTTTTCCTTTACTCTTAGTGCTAGTTTTGACAATCTCTGTGCTCAGAAGGAGAAACAAGATCCTCTGAGAAAAACAAAATAAAACGGCTCTCTTCTTTCTGGGTTATTTCTTATACACACAGCTGGGACTGACCGGATTCATTGCAGCTGGAGGCCGTTTTGCCATCCTCCTCCAGCTGTGTCAGAAGAGGCTTTTCAGCCAGCGGAGCATATGGGTGTGTGTTTCTGTGTGTGTGTGTGTGTGTGTGTGT